>NW_026623233.1:3961573-3967353 GCF_030028575.1 Malurus melanocephalus | reverse complement strand
TTTTTTTTTTTTTCCTGGTAGGCATCTGCTGTGTTACTGAATATTACTCTGAAATTTAAAAAAAAACTCTTTCTGAATAGGCTGTGAGTACTTTTTCAAGAGTACTTAGATGAATTAAGGAATCAAAGTGCCCTTTCATATGATACTGAATAATSTTTCTGAGCTAGGAATCTATAATCAATGAGGGTGACCTGAAAAATTATTTCCCTTCCCTTCAGAAAGGATCCTCTGTAGTTTAAGTCAGCATGTATTTGTCATATTTAATACACATACATAGACCTGGGAATGAAAAAGCCAAATCATAATTTGTGGCTCTCAATTTATGTGTTTRGATTTTTTTTTTCCTAAATTCTGAATGTTGTCTGGAGAAGACAGTGGAGTGTCTGTACAGAGATTCAATAAGAGTTATCATGTTKTGGAGATAGTAATTTCACAATAGGCTTTGATTGTCTAGTAGCACTTAGGCACAAAAGCTACTGAGCTTTTCAAATGCAGTTAGAGAAGTAGGTAAATTAAAAAGTGTGCATGGTGATCCTCATGCCAAGAAGAAAGAAAAGGTGTCTTCTGTATTGGGGGTGAGTTAATGCACATCTACTTTCATGTTAGATTAGATTTRCACAATTAAAATCAGAAAACCAGGAAGTTAAATTTATTATTTCATGAGGAATAATAATTCAATCTTGATAAAACTCCTCTTAACTTTTTTGTATGTAATTTATAACAAATGTTTAACACCTGCTTCCAGATTCATCAAAGATTGAAAAATTTGGCTTCTGAAAGACCATAAATGCCTATGCTTTAATCTCAGCCAATTTAACCACAGTTTGAATTTTACTTAATAAAAGTTATAAAAATGAAACAAACAACTGGCAAATACTTTGAAGTTTTCAGAAAAGTGCAAACGATTAAAATGGGGAGTTAAATTTTTTGCCCTGCTTTAAATTCTTCATAATTCTTCATACTTTAATCTGGCAAAATAATGTCATTATGCATTTAGACCTAGGACTATATACATATTCAGTTACTTAGTCTTACATTAATAAATGTTTAAACCTTTGAAGACCTAGAGAAGAGTYTCTTTTATCACTTCACATTTATTCAATCAATAATTGGCATATATTGGAATGATCAAATAGCTGAAGCCTTAACTTCACCTGACAGTCTCATTCAAAATTGGAACAGTTGTCTCTACAGTTTGCCAAGGTCACACCTAAAGAAATCCCTTTCATAATTCGGAAGAAAACATGAGAGACCTCAAACTAGAAAATGAGACGATGTCTTTTTCATTATGCATCTTAGTTGTATGTGTGAAATGGCATCTTAGATGTGTGCAGAATGAAGATGTAAATTTACCCAGAAAGTTATCACAGCTGTCACACAAAATGCAAATGCAATGGACCCTCCTAAAATTGCATGACCATTTCTCAWATTTTAGCATTTTAAGCAGGCTAAAAATTAAGATTTATATTAGAAATACATAGACTTATGTTCAACAGATGTAAGGTCTAAAAGTGAATTTCAAGCAATGCATTTATTAGCTAATTTAAATACTAATAAGGAAATAGACACTGATTAGTTATAATTTTTGACCTGTAATAATCCATCATTATTGTAATATGGGAAACTTTTCCGTTCTGCATGGTCTATATTGCTGCTATAMTTAAAGGTCTACAGACATCTTAACTCTGTGCTTTATTATTCACATATATTTATATATATCTAAAGTATCATTGAAATTTTCACATTTAAAAAATAATTTGAACCTATATGAATAAGAAAAATAAAAGATGTGGTACTCATCTCTAGTAAAAACCTTAGGCATGAGTCAAAATTAGATTGATTTATTCAAAGCTGCTTAGCAGTGTGCATACCTTATCTGCTGTGCACTATGCTGAAAATTTATCCTCAAGGTCTCAAAGACACTTTATACTTATAAAACTATACAAACAGTCACAAGTGAACTGCAAATTTTCAGCTACATGGCAATCCAAATCCATACAAAAAGCATGTCCACAGGGATAGGTAGCTRACTCCACAGCAAAGTTGCTTTGTTTTTTGTTTTAAAAACTGCCCTTTTCTAGCTCTTCCACTGGTTTACTTGTCCCACTCTGAGTCTAGGGGAAGCTAACAGTAAAGTGTTTTTTGTTCTACAAACTATCAGGACTTAATAACTTCCTATCTGATATCTGGTCATAGGTAGATACATCTGGGGCATTTGCCTTATCGTACTTCACTTTGAAAAGAATTCTGAATTTTTGAGTCCAAATTCTTAGGGTAAGTGAGCTGCATATGAAAATCCATACGTTTTGCTTTGTTGACCTTAAAAAGTATTTATAGTAACTATGTTAGATGTAGATGTGTGCACTATATGTATATATGTGTGCACTATATGTAAATCCCACACTCAGTGTATCTACAGCTTGCACAGCTGGAGCTGGATTGTGCCTGCACCAGAAGTTCAGTGGAGGATTCATCAATCCAACTGTTTAAAATTGGCAACAGTGGCAGGTCAGAATTGTCTTCTGARCTGGAAAGAGACAGTCAGCACACCAGCAGAGGCAGGAAAACCACCTCAGACCAGATCTGCTATGGTACCTGACTGAATGCCCATCAGTAGTCCGAGTTCCTTAGTGACATTCCCAGAATTCATCCTGAGTTTAGACTTTGAAAGAAATCCAGGTCACAAAATCCAGGAGGGCTTTGCTATGGAAACATGGATATGTTAAGTGTCCATGATTGGATTTATTGTAAATACTAACTAAAACACTAATATAGTTGTGTTTTTTCAGAACTAGATCCTACTTTTTGGCAGAATGTCCTGTTAGCATTGAAAAGCCCACTAACCTATCATAGACGGAGCTTAGCACATTTGATATTCCAACTTTGTACTTTCAGAGAAGACTTCATTGCATGGATTGTATCCATTGTGTAACTTTAGTGATAGTAGTACAGTGATTAAAGGCTTTATATTGAATGTACACACTACTTTCTTCCTGCAGGAATTGTATCTTTTGTAATTAGTTACACATCTATTTTCTGTACTGGTCAAAGAGTTGTACTACCCAGTATTCACTCTCACCTGTGAGGTTCATGTGCTAATGTCTTTCTGATGAGAATCTCTTCTCTTCCTAGGTGGATGTGTTCTGTTGACTGGCTAGGTAATGTGCCATAGCATATCCTAGTGCTTTGTCCCAGAACCTCCACTTTACAGTGGTTGTGTTGTACCTCTGAATGTTAAACAAGTTGCATGCAGAGTTTATGTACTGTTCACCATATGTGCAGCCACTTCTTGTGTTGCTGTCAATGGTTTCATTATTTTCCATCTTTACCTCGAGTGTTGTGCTCAATGACTAGGTCTGAAAGTGATAATTACTTCCCCACTGCAGAGACAATCTGATTTACATATTTATCAAAGGGAAACTGGATGGCTCTGAGCATAGCACAGGAACATTTGCATATTTATAACCTGAAATGTACAAAAGCTAAAATTAAGATAGGGATGTCTTGGTCTTAGTTATAAGCTTGTTTTAATACAAAGGTTTTAGTCAGTGGATTTTGTAATCAGATCAGTGCATTAGAGTGAAGTATCTTTTCTTCATCACGGAAAATCAACATAGAGATTAAAATGATTGTTAGCTTGTAAATGATGGTGTGCAGAAGTTGCAACATTAAGTTTTCATAAGGTGAAAATCTTAGCCTTTGAGCCTTAAAGAGATGATTAACTGTGGAAAAGCTTAAACTGCTGTAGCAGAAAGGAGTTCCCAAGAGGTTTACTATGTAGCAAACCTGTGGGTATATATTTGAATGGCATCAATATATTTTCTGGGAGAAATGTGGGTTTCCAAATACTTATGCATGTAGCATTAATTTGTCAGATTTTATGCATTTATTCAGAGGCTTGCCACTCAGAAGTAAATGCCTAGAGCTTACTACAAGTTGTGATTCTGGTTAATGATTCAAACCAAACATGAGCCGCAGTAGCAAATGCAGAACAGCAAATAAAAACAATAAAACCCCCAAAACAATCAAACCTCCTCTTCTAGGCAGTGACATGATGGCTTATCTTTCCAGGCTGAGTTATTGGTATCTTTGTTCAATAATTGTCTCAAGTTTGCTGTAAGTTTCTTGATATGAGAGAGGCATGTGAAAGTTTACTGGAATTGAAAGAGACTGTTACATTCACAGGTATTTCCTTTATTGCCAACTGTATTTTCCTGAGACTGATCCTTAACCCTCCTGAAACTTTTCTTCAAAKCTGGCTAACTGCTTTAAAGCTTTCCTCACAGGTGGAGAGACTCTTTTGTCTTAATGCCTAGATTACACAGAGGTATTCTGTTTCCTGTAGCTTTTTATTCAAAATTTAATCAATACTCTAAATTATTTTAAATTRATACAAATAATATTTCTTTCCTGTTGACTTGAAGTGACAGTAAACTAATTCATGAATAAAATGTATTTGTTTATATGCTTGCTTGAGTAAACCTTTGAACAATTTTCCAAGTCACTAACACATTTGTAAGCACATTATTGTTTTTCAATGTTTGTACCTTGTTTACAAATGAATAGTCATTTTTTATAAGACCTGTCTCTTCATATGGATGYTTACAGCAGGAGCTTTACATGAGTCAAAAGTCAGAAACTACATTCAGCATTAGAGAGGCTGGTTCAGCTCATTCAGGCTGTTCTAGAGATGTTGAATGGCAGCATGGCACTGTGTTTCCTTCCAAAGAACATATGGCTATCACACCACTGAAATTGGCATTTTCACATTCAGAATGAARTAATTCTTTTTAATTTTACACAGCTTGAAGCAAGAATGGACAGCAGAATTAGAATAGTATTGAGCAGTACTGAGACCACTCCTCAGTATATTTCAGTGGAAGCTTCACTTCAGTTTTACAACACAGAYGTACTAATTAAAACAAGTAACATCTTAATTCTGTCCTCAATCTGTTTTGTATCTTTAAAAAATATAAGTGGAAGAAAAATGTCCAATGCTCTAACACCTTTGTTGCTGCAGTGTTAGTCACCTACATTGTGGAATACATTCCTAGAATGGCAATGGTAGGAGTAACTTGATCTGAAATGCTAGTTGCTAAATAGCTGCAGAAATTATGCAGCTCCTTCAGCTAGATTGATTTTTGTATTCAGAAATGTTGTCTTTCCAAGTATGTTCGAGTCAAATCCGAAAAATTTAACTGATACCATCCACATAGATCAATGCAGCAGTTAATTTTTCAGAATGTGGCTTTCAAGGGAAGTATTTTAATCTAAACTCTTTCATTTTTATTGATAATTTCCTGCTCTGGGGACTGCAACCTATTGTTGCTTGAAAAAAGCCATACTTTTCCAAGTGTTTTGACCTATTTATCCTACAGTTTCATAYTCTGTATAAACTCTTTACATCCAAAAATTCTATTAAAATTTGTATTGCTTTTCAAAACCTGCAGTAGAACTCACAGGGGATGCTAAGCCATCTGAAACCCCATTCCTCTATTCAAGAGCACATGACACATGACATATTTCCAATCATATTTTATGAGTGAAGCAATACAATTTTACCATCATCTCTTACGCAGACATCATTTATCTGTTCACCACACTCATTACAGTGTGTTGCTCATGGAGTTGCATGTCAAGCACTTTGGGTACAATTCATCTTACTGTCCTCGATGTCTAATATGAAAGCATTTAGCCTTCTTTTAGTTGCTTGCCTATCTTCCTTTTTTTTTTTTTTTTTTTTTTTTTTTTTTTTTTTTTTTTTTTTTTTTTTTTTTTTT
>NW_026623233.1:3948022-3961518 GCF_030028575.1 Malurus melanocephalus | reverse complement strand
CACTGTTGCCTGGGAATATTTATACATCAGTTTTAAACTTAATTCTGAAGTCTCTGAAATATACAGAAGGTAGTAGAGTGAAAGAGTTAATTTTTTTAATAAGAAAACAGTAAAAGATGTGGTTTGTCTTCATTATAACATTTGCTTCCAAAATTTGTAAAATATTGAACAKGAAAGATAACTGTTCATAGACATCCACGATGCATTCTTTGCATTTTTCTGCACCGGTTACCRTTTAGAAATACTAGTAAGTGAATGTATTTCTTGTATTAACAGTAGTCACATCATTCAAATGCACTTAAATATGGCTTATCTCCTGRTAGCACAGATATTGCTGTTTATTTACAGTTTTCATTCTAGTAGGTGCCAGTGCTCAAGATCAAAATAAAAATGAAAGGCTTGCTTGTGAGTGCACTGTGACTGCCATACTCTGACAATTATATTATTTGAATTACCGCTATTAGTCCATCTGTACTGAAAAATTTTGCTGCTAAAATAGTCATTTTAGCAGTCATTAATTAAACCTTATGTAGCCAATYCTCTTTGTGTTTAAAAATCCTTTAGAAGGAAATGGAGGTTTTACCATTGAGTTTAACAAGTTTTGGATGAGAATTTCTGTGCATTTTTGTATGGGCATTTTTTTTTTAAATGGGAAACATTTGAGTGTGTGAATTTTTTTCTTTTTCAGGGCAAGTCAAATTATACAACCTTGTTACAAAAAAAAAGTCATCATAATGTCTTACATTTAMTTTTAATATTAATTTTTGATTTTAAGTTTAATTATCTGTGATTGCAAGTCACTTTTCATTGCTTCTTATTTTTCCCCAATTAGTTGGGAAATCAAAATGGCCATTATTGAATGATTGCCAATGACTTTGATCACCACAAATCATTCGATGTGATATATTCAGTGCAATTCTCATTTTATTTTCATTTTGTTTTATGTAAGGATGAATTTTAAAGTTCAATATCATCACWGAAAATGGTGTCTGTAAAAAAATACTGTTGTGCATGCCATTGTACATATATATATATTTTTTTTTTTCACAAGACTATTTCTTATTATTGTCATAGTAACATAAAATCACAGCTTGATACAGGTTGAGATGGAGTTCTGGAGGTCATGTGGCTGAATACCTGCACATAATGTCCTGATTTATCTTTATACTCCACTTTTTTATCATCACTGACACCTTTCCAAGAGATATTGTAATCACTTAGCAAGTACATTCTCCAAACAATTTGAGAAGCCAGTGGGAAATTGCCTCTTTCTTTTCTGGCACTAAGTCCACCTTATGCAGCAAGTGCATGGATTGTCAGATGGATCTGCATGATTTTCCCTCAACCCACCAACTTTCAAATGTCAGCCTTTCTAACAGATTTTCCTCAGCTCTGTTGGGAAATTTCAACTCCCACAAGGCTTCAAAATTTACATAAACAAATTCTCCTACTCGTACATTTCTTCTTTGCTCCTAATTTACAAATAAGACCAACAGGTATCACTTAAATTTAACTGCTGATCTTCCTTTATTCATGACCCAGTCGCTTAAAAAATGAAGACAGTCAGTCTTATTAACAGGGCAGTTTTAGAATGATACAACATTAAAAGACAACTAGAAATTGTAGCAATAAGGTAATTACTCCTTTTCTAGGAAAAGAGCATAGCAGCAGAAAAAATGATCTGAAAACCATTTAAGAAGGCTCTGTATTTCAAAGTTCGTATCTCATCCCATTTGGTATAATAATTGGACATCAGATGATGAATTAATTCTTAGTGGACAGGTTAGCAAATCAAAATTAACATTCAAATTGGACCATTCTTGGATGCTTAAGTAGAAGAATAAAGATAAAATGGTTGTGAAGACAGAATTATCTTTATATGTTCTGAGATCCCTAAAGGACAGATTCATTGTCAGGYTGATGTGAAGAATCATATTCTTAAGATTTGGTCATTTTCCAGGACCAATAATTTTAGATTCCTAATCAGTATAATATTCACTGGAGCAAGTTCCAAAGAGCAGCCTCACCCTCATTCATACAATATACTTTACAGAACTCAACCTAAATAGGTTTCAGTGTAATTTACATAACTGCAASACCCTCCAAAGTGCCAAAGTGGTGTGAGGAGCACTGTGAGAAAATGAAAGATGAGTCCATGGTGCATCACAGGTACAAAACATATCCATGTGGATACTTCCTTTAAATGTGTTCACCTCTGCGTGTTTATTACCTTGCACATTTTTAGTTTAGTTGATGTTTTTCTATATGGTGAGCTACTAAGGACTAATTAATAGATTTGATAATGAAACCACRCATACTCCATAGGTGCTACATACATTCTCTTTTTCTTTTTTTTTGTCTTACTCTAAACCCTCACACAGTTTTTTGCCATGCTGTCTCTGTAAGTTGCTAGGCAGCAAGGCTTTACCCCTAAACTGTGAGATCTACTCTGCATGCTGAGGCTCTTTCAGATATCCTCAGTGGCATGAAACTTCTTGCTAAGGGGTTTCCTTGATTGGGGGCAGCTTTTTCCAATGGTCACTTGCCCTCTGTGGATTTCCCCTTTCTCTGATGTGCACAAATCCTCTCCTGTACTTCAAGAAACCCTGCAGCAATCGAGTCATGGTCCTGATGGCTACRAGCCCTGTGTGGTTGTGTCCTACTGTGTCCTGTATGTACTGCTGTGTATAAGAAATTTTATGTGAAAAGTGGTCTCAAAAAASCGTAAAGTCACAAATGTGCCAAGGCTAATTAAAAAGTCTCTCAAAGACCTCAAAGTTGTCCTTTTTTTGAGGGTTTTTTTTTCATTTTTTTTTTCCTAGGGCAAGTTCTGGATGTGCTGGAGAAACATAATCTGAGCAACAGAACTCTTGTGTACTTTACGTCTGACCAAGGAGCTCATGTTGAAGAAATCTCTGGTGCTGGAGAAGTCCATGGAGGATACAATGGCAAATATAAAGGTGAACAGTCTCTTTGTTTTTTTGATTGTTCTTGAAAAATGCAAGCAGAAAGCATCTCCTTGGATTTGCTCCAAAACTGTAATGTACTATGCGGCCAAAGTCAAAATCTTCAATCTTATGGAAATTAAGTAAAAATGTTGAGTTTTATTTTTTTTTTATGAAATTCAATGAGTCTTCTTGTGTCTTTATCAGAGATTAATTTCTTTTCATTCTTTCACTCGGTAAAGGCAGTGTAATTTGTTTTTCACTCATATTCCAGGGTACAAGATAAAGAAATCAGCAATTTTTGGAGTCATTCACCAAACCTGAAAATTTTCTTTTTGGAGAGAAAGAAGTAAATTGTCCTTARGTCTGACTTTTAAATTTTTTTATATAGTATCACAGAACTACAAAATCTCATAGYGGTTGAGCCTGGAAGGCATCTCCCAAGGTCTGCAGTGCCAGCCCCTGCAGAGCAGCGTCAGCTATAGCACGTTGCTCAGGATTGTATCCAGTCAAGTTATGAAAATCTCCAGTGATGGAAACTTTATAGTCTCCTTGGGCAACTTTCTCTGGTGTTTGATCATACGCACCATAAAAAAAAAAATCCAAACTTTTTCTTATGTTTAAATTGAGTTTTCTGTGCTTTAATTTTTGCCCGTTGCCTCTTCTACTGTCAGTGCCCCGTACTGAAAAGAATCTGGCTCAGTCCCCTTGACTCAGGTAAATCCATGTATCCCTAGAGATGGGTAAGATGCTGCTAGGCATTTTCTTTTCCAGGCTGAACATCTCTCTCAGCCTCTCCTCATATATTGAATGCTTGAGCTATTTAATCATTCATCCCCTTCGTTTGAACTCACTCCATTTTGACCAGTGTCCCTTTACTGGGTAGTTCTGCACTTGGACCCAGTGCTCCAGSAATGTCTCACCAGTGCTGAGCAGAGAACAAGACTTGCTGGGAGCATTCTTCATCCTTCCTAATGCATCTCAGAATGATGATGTTTTCCTTCCCTGCCAGAAGGGCACACTGGTGGCTCATGTTCAGCTGGGACCCTCCAGTCYCTCTCTGCAGAGCTGCTTTCCAGCCAGTTGYCCCCAGCCTTKGCTTTGCTATGTGTGCTGCTGTGAAGATGCAGGACTTGGTGTTTCCTTTGATGAACTTAATGACCTTTTGGCCCATTTCTCCAAACCTATCAGGGTACCTTTGGATGGTAACACAACCTTCCACCCTTGCCAGATTTGTATCATCTGCAAGACTTCAAAAAAGAAATAAGATATGAATATAAACAATAACAATACRGTGAGGTTTCAAGCAAGAAGACTCCACAGTTTTTAGTCAGAAGGTATCTGTCTGACAAATGACCCTTACATTTTAAGAGAACTGCAAAGGAAATGCTACACAAGAAAAACAAGGAATTCCAAAGTCATGAGGTCAGTCTAATCAGATGGGTCCCCTTGGGCAAACACCAGAGTGAAATATATCTTGAATGCTGGCACATAGGCCTTGTGTAGTGATTTAAGTAATTAAGGAACATATGGTTACATATCTGTAGCTGTAGGCACAGCCTGAGGTGTTTTAGAAGCTCTAAAAAATATTTGCCTTCTAGAGTGCCAGACATAAGGTACAGGATAAATGATAAGAAAGAAAAAATACACTTGGGAATTTGTCTCTTCTTGAGGAACTTTGATTGARTGGAGTCTTTTCTCTCAAGCCTTGCAAAATTTTATATTCATACTTACAGTGCAGAGAACAACTTGAAATAGATCTTACCTGAGTTAATAAAATAACTGATTAATGGGTTTAGTTTTGTAGTAATGGGACTTCTTTTAAAAACAAATTAAAAAAAWTTGTRGGGTTTGCAGTTACCARYTGTGCTGTGCTGGTGAATGTTGTAATGTACAATGGGTGAAAAAAAAATCACAGTGTGAGAAACAAAATAATTAATTTATGAGAGACATTCTTAATAAAATAAAAAGAAATTAAAAGATCCATGCAATTAGCTGAATATATTTTTAACATTTCAAAAWACCATGAATGCTACTTTATCTTCCACTCCCTCCATCTCCAAATCAGTCCTTGATTTAACAGGTACATTATACATAATTTTCAAAAGGACTGAAGTGGMAGCGCTCAATTAATTGCATAACTAGCTATTTTCATATGTAGGAACTTACTCATATTAAAAGTCATGTGTGATGAAAAGCATCTGTACACCTCTGCAGAGTTAAGGAGAACCAGACCTGCAAAGCTCTGAGTCTCAGGCACCGGATAGAGCAATGTGCCTAAAAAAGCAAAAGGACAATCTTTGTGCTGCTTGTGCTCTGGTGTCCCCACAACAGGAATTTGCTTCCTCTGGTGTGTAGTTTAAAAAACTATGAGAGATACATGTCCTTTACCCCTGTCTCTGCTGGTCAACCTCCACTACTTATCTTTTTGTATCTGAGTGCTGTATGAATGCAAATATGAATGAAGCCACTTAACCCTCTGGTCAGAGCTGGAGCAGTATGCCCAGCAATAATTGATTCTTCCCTAAAATCAAAGCCTCTTCACTGATCTCTGCAATTCTAACTCACTAATTTCTCTTGATACCCAGCCAAATAAGCCACAATAATAAAATTTAAGAGGGGTTTGGAGAGTTAAGCTAGTCCTGCAAGACTGGATGCAAAAATGGGAAATTGCAGTTTAAGGTTTTATTACTTTGGATTCTAASTACAGAACAGTTCACCATAAATTTGGATAGCCCTTGAAATTAGAAACCAGAGCTAACAAAGTGTTTAGCACTTGCTGTCATACACAGTCTGGTTTATCTCTGCAGTATCCTTTTTCAGAAGACATTATATAATAATACTCAAATGATGGATCAAAATCTCTTTCCAGTGGCCTTTTTTGACAGTTGGTTATCACAATTAGAATCTGAGTAAATAAAATCCCTAAGGAGATCCCCTCCTAATCCTAGATACTATAACCTTGATTTAAGATGTGAATCCTGATAATTTAGATTCTACAAAGATTCTTATCATTAGTTATATGTTTTTATYATACAATGATGAATTTCCCCTTTGAGTCTTTCTAAATTCTGAGCAAGGCCTCTATCACTTGCTGGTGAGAACACAGTGCTTTCATTCACTATTTTGAAACGTGACAGTTGCAAATGTCTTGGAACATCTTGAAGTTTAATACCATTTCCTCACTGATACAGGATAAAGGAGGGAAAAGTTTTCATATCTTCCCTAGCTTAGCTTTGTTTTGTATACTTTCATGGTACCTCTTTGCCTTTAATAGCTCATTCAGAAAATAATTGTCTCTTCCGTCTCTCTTACCAGTTCTAACTGAGGAGGTTTTACTTGCCCCTRATTTATTGTTATTTTCTTTTATGAATTATTTCTAATTGTATCTTTTGTGATTTATCTTTTTAAATTACTTTACAGGTATTTCCTTTTGGGTTGTGCCATTAATTATCACTACCTKTTCATACACATGCTTTTTAATATTGTCCATTTCATCCCATAAGCTTCCTGTTGTCTTTTTATCTTATTGGTTAGAGATGCGCATTAAGCACTAGTCTTTGTGTGAGTCCTTTTTCTAAAGTATGAAATGAAAGTTATATTATGAATAACTAAGACCATAGACACCAGTTCAGCTATTTTTTCTCTAATGTTCATTTAGCTGCAAATATTTTTACAAAATTTGAAGTTTCATCATCTCCTGTTCATCCAACTTGGTGTAAAGAGCATTATCTTTTATTCTAAATTTGATCAGCCTGTGAAACATGTGCCATGTGGATATTTTTCAATTCTACAGCTCACTTGCCTTTCAAAAATGAAGTAAATATACTAGAATAGTATGGGGTTTAAYACAGAGTGGCATCAAGGTAGCTTACTATTGGTTTTAGGTATTTTTGTGCAAAGGGCCACAGGCTGTTTGTTTTCTCTTTTTGTTTCCTGTCTATTAGTCAGATTTTGATTCATGATARCCCTTTGTCTCCTAACCCATGATTAATGTTCCAGCAACTTTTCCTGATGGTCATTTGTCAAAGATCATTCAAAGGTTTTAATCTAGACACAGCTTCTAAAACAAAAAAAAATAGTGSCTATTTTAATAAGAATTTCTTCCCAACAACTAAATGCCTTCTTAACAGAACTCMTGAAGTATGCCTGGGATGCATACAGGATACTATTAATATTTTAATAAAATTAATAATATTAACAATTTAATACATCAATATTAATAATTTTAGATTTAAATATGGAAAGTCTTAAGTGTAACTGAAATATCTTCTTAAAAATTTCTACATAATTTTTCCAGATYTTTTTTTTCAGTGCTATAGTATTTCTCTGTTGAAAGTATGGGACATTAAGGTATTGCTTGTGTCATGGTTTCCAGGATACCTACACTACACTTCATCTTGGGTGTTTTTTGCTATCTGCCTCATTGAAGCATGTCCATTTGAGCTARTCACCATAGCTTTCCTTTAGGAACAGAAATAAGGTTAGTTTTTCCAAATATTTTAGATTTCTACTTTTGARTTAGATGAGTAGAATAATTAAATATAATTTCCTCTATATTAACAGCTAGCATAAGATTGATTTAAAGAGCACCATTATCWTCTTCTTTGGTATCCTGAGATTTTGAATATAAATACTTTATGGTAGTTTTTATTTAGTTTSTTGCTAATTTCTTGAATTAGCTTCACTGTGCTGTAAAACATATATATCTCCATATATACATAATTTGTAGCAGTAAACCATGAAGGCAATAAAAACTTTTCTCCACACTTTTTCTCTCTATGCTATTTCACTGGTACATAATGCAGACAGTAGAAATTCTCCCTTGCTGTCAATTGATGACATCTATCCCATTTTGTTGCATACAGGGTTTTCTGTTGAGTCTCCTGACATCTCTTACTGTCTTTTGGATGTGTACATTTTGCCTTTACCTCAGAACTGCATTAGAAACACTGTYTTTCTTTGTACTTAGGGAGCATTTAGCACAATACAGGCACTTAGACCCTGATTTTTTTCAAATCTGCTGCAGATCTTTGAGACCAAAACAAGAATTGGGGGAAGCAATTACCCCGTATTTTATTAAAAYTTATTACTGTAATACAAGTTTATAGACAACAGTGATAAGTTTGTTGAGAAGGGTTTCTTGAAGCTATTCACAAACCTTTTCTTTCCTGTAACCCACAGAGAAATCAARCTGACCATTACTTTGACCCCTGGAATCATGGTGTGGCATTTCTAGTGATATTTGTTGGAGTTTCACTTTTGACTTAAAAGAAAGAAGGAGTTGACCCTTTTTTAAAATGTAGTGTATTTTTACATTCTCCCTGAAGTGATCCGGATTTTTAAATAATCAACCCATCTTGTAATTTTGACTGAAAAAAAAAAGTATCCTCAGAGATTTATTCATTTGATTGGAAGAAAGGTCAGATGAGAAATGTCCAGATGAGCCATGTCTAGTCTATTCAGCTGTACAAGAATAGCTCAGATTGAAAATCAACAAAGACTGTATGTTAAACAATTTAAAAATCAGTAAAATAAAGAGCGAACTTACCATTGAAAATAAATTATTGTTTGACCATTTTATAAAGGAAGCAATAGTGACCAGTCTTGATTGTTGATATTTGTAGTATAAAGTACACTATACATGGGTAGAATAAGTAATTTCTTTGTATTTCTCTATCACTGAAGAGAATAAATTTGGTTTGGAAGAATAATTTGGTTTTTAGAAGAATATATGAGAGAAAGAGTAATATGGTTATAATCCATGTGATTTAAGAAAGTTATTTAAAATAGTTTTCATCATTCATCATTCATAAWGATAATAATGATTTACTGCAGAGCTCCCTTTTATATATCATCCTTTGTAAAAGCTCTAGTCACAGAGTTAGGTAATAGCAGTCAATTTAAACCAGAGGGAGAAAAAAAATATATATTCTTTTAGCTAAGATTTGAATTGAGGTTAAAATGGAAATTTGACATCATGTTGTGGATGACTGCAGAGAGTTATATCTGTATTTTGCCTGCTCCTGCAGATTTTTCAGGAAAGGTGAATGTAGGCTATTGTTCAATATAACACTGTAAGGTGCARCTACTCAGAAAGCATAGATAGCTAAGCAGGAAAATACAGCCTGCTGTGTTATAGGGTATTTTTGAAAACATTTTTAGAAGAATTTAAGGGAACAAAAATGACAAAAAGTTAGTTTGCCTGAAGTTTGCAAGGCATACATACTGCAAGGTTGCTGTCTTTTCTCTGTTTCTGTGTTGTCAAGTCTGAGCAAAATGCAAAACTAATGAACCAGATCCTTAAATATCAAGAGATTTTGTTTCAAAATAGTGATATTTTTGTGTGGATATTTTTTATTTTATGAGCCATTTAGATGTTTGCTACATRTTCCAAGCAATAATAGTAAAAACTTGATTTATTTTTTCTGTAAGGAAAAAAGAATGCAGCTATCTTGAATAAAGTTTAACAGCCAGAGTTTTAAAGATGATAAATGTCTGGGGAATTGTAATTGTATAATGGCATTAAGCACCTCTAGTCACTGAACACAGTTCTAATAAAAATGAACATCACGTAAGGATAGAKAATAGAAAACAGTCTTCTGCAATGACCTGTAATACCTGCCCTGATTTCCTGCTATTCCCTGTCTCCAGAAATGTAAAAAAAGTTATTCTCTAATTAGCCTTTTGAAAGGAAAACAGCAGTCACTTCTTCATGGACGTAAGTGAGGARATAGCCCTGCTGTGGAATCCATTTTGCTTTTTGTACCTTACAGTGGGGCATCAGAGTTTGTGGAGTGTTCCTTTGTGCTTGGGTAATGTGCAACTTGCCTGACCTTTTCTGTGTGATTCAAGAAAATTGTACTGTCAGCCTAAGAGTTGTGAAAATGACCCAATATTCAGGTTTTAAGAATTGCAACATGTGTGGGTATCAGATTTACCACTTACCTTGAARTTTTTGTCTTCAGATTACACAGGAGACAACAGTATAATGAGACTTTATTTAAACACACAATCTAGCTAGCACTACTACAGGATCAGACAAGCATACAGAAATAAAAGAAATATCATACCTAGAGCTATCTATGATATAGATCAACTSTTAGTGTTGTCAGTCTGTTGATACTGTTCTGTCTTAAAGCTGCTGTCRTGTACACAGAATTAGGATCTGGGTCATGAACTAAATCATCTCCCTGGCATAGCTGTTCACTGAAAGTATGTTAATTTGAGGATATCTGTAATTTTATGTCTTTATGCTTTTCTTGAATTTTTATTTGGATTTAACAGCTCCCACTCAACAGGATTTTCTATGCACCACAGCTCAGTCAGGATATTAATCTTTCCTGCTAGGTAACACCTAATTCCCACCAATCATTAAAAGACTTAATGACTCTTGTCAGGATAAAGTCATCTTTTCTACAGAAAATATACACAGTCTATTGACATCTACACTGATCTCTACCCAACAACATTAACAACTGATCAGCATACTTTTGGGTGTACATTTCCTTCTGCTAAGTGACAGAGGTGTTCTACATCTGACCAAATAACACTCTGTGAACTTAAATCTACATTTTCTTTAGACCTGTATTTTTAATTTTTTTTTTACAAGAATGTAGACAAAATAATACTGCACCTCATTCTTGAGTTTTAGGATAGGTAGTCACACCCTTCATCATGAGAATGGAATTACATTTGACTCAGTAATGAGAGTAAACTTTTAAGAGTGTTCTAGAACTCGAACACAGGTAGTCCTGTTGAGATCTGGTCTTGACACTCTTTTGTAAAAAACACTTGAGAAAATATTGTTGCTTGACATAAGGTTGGATATTCCAGCTAGACAGAATGTTTAGTATTTGGAAATTGAATCTTACGGGGGGGCATTATCTAAGAAGAAATTGATTTCTCAACAAATACAAATAATTTTTCAGGTGGAAAATCAACGAACTGGGAAGGAGGTATTCGTGTGCCAGGTCTTCTCCGTTGGCCTGGAGTGGTAGAGGCTGGTGCTTWCATTGATGAGCCAACAAGTAACATGGATATATTTCCAACCATAGTCAAACTTGCAGATGCACAGTTACCCTCTGACAGGTATGCTCTGTAGACATCTCTGTTTTAGAGAAAGTGTCATGAGTGTTTTATACATTCTGGTGATATCTATTAAGATGGAGGTGAGAATGTAAACAGGAAACTAGTTTATGGTTACAATATTGTGTTGTCACTTTTCATATTGACATACTGAAATACTTTACAGAAATGTTGTATGTAAATATAGCTTAACTTGCAGGACAAGCACTGAGCACCAAAGAGATAACAGAATACCATCAGAGCAATGTAATGTCAAATCAAACTTGGAATTACTTACGAAAAGCAAAAATGAATGTATTAAAAAAAAGTTCTGTTCTGCCTGAGTGAATGTGGTGGAAAAATAAACCTTTCGTGTAAATTTAAA
The DNA here is from genome assembly GCF_030028575.1 of Malurus melanocephalus. NCBI lineage: Eukaryota > Metazoa > Chordata > Aves > Passeriformes > Maluridae > Malurus > Malurus melanocephalus. The sequence continues at coordinate 3,950,121 of NW_026623233.1, read as the reverse complement.
CTTCATGAGCTCAGCCTTGGCCTGCTTAATATAATAAAACACATCAAAATGCCAGCTAGAGTTTTCACAGAGGTTTTTTTGTTGTTTTTTGGGGGTTTTTTTTTGGGTTGAGGGGCAGGGGCAGGGTTGGGTTTTTTGTTTGGTTAGTTGATTTGGTTTTCTGGTTTTTTAGGGGTTTTTTTTTAGGTGTTTTTTGTTTTTTGGTTCGTGGGGGCTTCTTTTATTCTTTTTTCTCTGTACCAAAATTGTGAAAATATTCCCATACAGATTTTTGCAGCCTGATAAGAAAACCCACTTGACTTCCACAATTCATAAGATGCTTTTCTGACCCTGTTACATCCCCAGGCTTTGTTTTGTTTGAGAGTTGCACAGTCTCATGGCAAGGTGCCTTTGCCTAAATGCTRTTGCTATCCAAATTCAGTAAGAGGAGAAACCATACATACACATGTATGCCTCACCAGCAGCTTTTGAACACAAAGCATCAAGAATCTGCATGGTGAAGCCCACTGTTGAGCAGAGGCACTCTGCTAATGATTATTCATTGAGTGTTGAAAGCAATGGCAGGGCAGGACAAGTCTAAGACATGAAAAATTAGTCAGGCTGGGCGTGAGAGATGCTCTACAATCAGTAATTCTGTCGAACCTCAGAAGTTCAGATTGTTGTCAATATGGCAGATCTTATGCATTTTATTTTCATATTGCTTGAGTCGATGCTAAGAACTTATGCTTTCTTTGATCTCTTTTATAGAAGTCCCAATATACTTGTGTAACTTCCACTTGTAGGTTGATTTTTCTGTGCCATAAGAACTGCTTAACCTTAGGTCATGGACTAGCTTGAAGTATTTTCAATTCAGAAGCTGAATTCTTATAGCACCACTGAATTCTTCCTGAGAAATAAGAAAAATGAATATAATTTGTAATCTGTCACTGTGAGGGAGCAGATTRAAAAGGAACAGGAGAGGTGCTCCTAGTTAGAGAAATTAGTCATCAGAAAGAAAAGTCTCGTCTATTCCCTGAATCCGGCAGCTAGAGTTGCTAGAGTACTGCTAGAGTAGTGAAGATATTTTTCTGGAGATGCCTTTTCCCCCTCAACAGACTTTAGAACAAAAAGTGTTCAATAGACATGCATCTGTTAATGAGCAAGCTTGCAAGACAAGAGTCTGTTACTCAGGCAAGAAAACACGAAGAACTGAAAGTGGGAAAGACTCTCTTTCAACAGACCCCACAGATGGGGATTCACCCAGAAGGCAGTTATCAGACAAGATAGCTTTGGAAATTCCAGGAAGTTTTCCTGTCCTTTTCTCCTTTGAGAAAAGTACTACTCTGAATGGCTTGAATTAATCAGAATTAAGAATTTAATCCTCACATGCATCTCAAAAAATAAATTTAGTACCTGTCTTGTAGCAGTTACATTAACATAAAAAAGGTTTTATGTAATGGTWATGAAATGGTCATGTATGTAAAGGTAATGAAAATTAACATAGAGCTTTTAAAACTTTTCAAAAGTTTCAGTAAAGTTTTTATGGAGTGTTGCTCAAAATGCTGAAGAAAGAATTACTTGCTGATCTGTATATCAGCAAAAAGTCATTTGCTATAAAACTTACCATACAATTTGTAATTCATACCAGGTCAAAAATGCAGATTGTAATTTCTGCCCTGCTAGCTGATGTCAGCAGTTCAAAGGCTTAATTTAGGGAAACAGTTAAAAAAACCTTGCTTGTTTTGTAACTCAATTTTTATGCAAATTGACTGACTCCTTCAAAGCATGATCAAAATSATCCAGCAGCATTTAGAGGATTTGTATATATTTATGCGTATGTGTGTATAGTTAATAAATGCATATTTAAGCAGTTAATTTTCCAATTTGAAATGACCACTTCTGTTTTAGATTCTGGCATACATAWTATGCTGGACAGAAATCTTACCACTGCTTCTGGGGATGCTATCATGGTACTGCATACTTTCTCTAGTCTTAGGGTTTCTTCAGCCGCACTGCTTCCAAAAACTTCAACAGGTGTATGTGAAGGACTATGTTGTAGCAATTTATTCACTTTATGTCTGTTCACTTTCTCATTAAAAAAAAAAAAAAAAAAAAAAAAA
>NW_026623233.1:3909619-3948000 GCF_030028575.1 Malurus melanocephalus | reverse complement strand
AGGGAACAACTATTCATAATGGCAAATTATAAAATTGTCTCCTTAGGTAATGTAAAAATCAAAGCGAATAGCACCTGAAGGTTTTTTTTTCTGAATTGATAAATTGGAGGTGGCCAATTGGTTTTTTTAGGCAGCAGATGCGCAGAGTTAGAATATCTTCTCAGTAAAGTGAGATTTGAGGTTTTTTTTCTGATTTTGAAATGCTTTCTTACTCAGGATTATTGATGGRCATGATCTGCTACCCTTACTTCAAGGAAAAGTTACTCGATCTAAGCATGAATTTCTCTTCCATTACTGTAATGCATATTTAAATGCAGTGCGCTGGCATCCAGGAAACAGTAAGTAAACTTGCCTGTTCACATTTTAAATATTTAATATAATTTTTATTGCWGCTTGAAAAGAATCAGGAGGAAGTCTTGGGCTATAGTAACAAAAGATTGTTTAAAATATCTAGCATTTTTCCTTCTCTTTCACTTTGCTATTGCATGCCTATTCACCATTTCACTCTGACATTGTTTTGTTGTTATGATTAATGGTAAAKGTCAATGCAATACTGAGACCTGTGGTATCTGAAAGTTTCCCTTTTTTTAAACCTTCCTGAGAGAGWGTTTGTGCGACAGAATAAAGTACATTTCAAACATTTAAAATTTTTCAGAGCTTTTGTCTAGCAGCAAAGAACTAAATTATAAGTATCCTACATTGACAGTTCATACCTTAATCTTGGTATACATCCAAGAAAGTGAATGAGGTCATGTTCATTAAAACAGAYTAGAAAGGTGGAAAATGGTTCAACTTTCATTTAACCTCAGCATACTATGATCATCAGTTACAAGGCCATAGTTCTTCAGGGTTTGGGTATAGACTGATCACCATTCCCAACTCCACATGTGTTCCATGTCTAGCACTCTTTGTGACCTAAATAAACACAACGTTCCTCCATGAGCACGTGCCTTTTCCTGTATGCAGAAATTACCACAGAATCCCTCTTCTTTTAGTTGCACCTTGCCAATGACTGTCGTCAGGTGACTAGCCCTTAATTCACAGAGGATGGTCAGAAGAAGACACATAATAATTTTAAGGATAGTCTTGAAGAGCTATATTCCTTATCTGAAAAAAATTATGTAAACTAGAAAAAATGTCACCAAGGAACAGTTTTTTTCTTTCTGTGTAATGTAAATGATCTTTTAGGCCAGAAAAGACTTGTGTTGTTTGTGGTCTGCATTCCGTAGTTAACTAGGATRAATACAGCTACTTTGGGATTCACTAAGCTCATTCTACCTGCACGTAAGTAGGAGGCCAAATGCTGAGCAGCTCTGCCTCCCACTAGACCTGAGGCTCAGCAGAAGAAATTGTGAATGTGTGGGGTGAAACCTCAGCCATGCTCAGCATCTTCTACTGCTCTGGTAATGGGCCCTTCTAAGAACCCAATTGTCCAAGTAGCCTGCTCATTCCTTCATTAAACTGTAATATCTGTTAATTTCAAATATGTTCTTTTTGAAGAACAAAGCAACAACAKCTTAGAAGGGAAAGCTTACAATGATTAAGGAAAATATTATTTTTGTATTTATTGATTAAAGTGTGAAACAATGATACATRCATTGGATATATGCACTTATTAATGCGTGTATCATCAGATTTCTTACTATATTTATTTTCTGGGAAATCTCAGTTTGCATTGCAGCTAGAGCTTGAATATTACACTATTTTTTTTTTCAGACACYCAAAAATGTAGGATTAACTTTGATCCTAAGGAAAAATGCATATACTAAGAATTGAGAAGAAAGCAAATGTTCTGCTTAGCTATTTGGTCCCTTTTTAACTCCGTCACCCCACAGTTCCCTTAGCAACTTTATCTTGGCCATTGTTAGATTTCYACTGTGCTTCAGTCCCAACACCCTTTATTTGGTTTAATTTTTGACTCTTTAGGATATATGAAACAGGTAAATTTAGTGTGTGTTAAATTTATAGTAGCTGCAAATGTTTCCTTGCTTGCAAGCTTCTAGTCTGACTTAGGCATGTTTCTCACAACATTCAGGGAAGGTCAGAAACTTCAGAGTGAACAATTACCATTTTGCATTTATATATTTAGAGGGTAAGAGTTCCTCATAACCAAATCAATACACATCTTCATTAAGTTTTATTAGTTAGGTCAATTATTGCGTTCACAATATACTTTCCCCTTCATCAGTCCTTTGAAGGAGCATTTAGAGGATGTGTGCTATGCAATGATCTTCTCAAACAACTCTTCAGAATTCAAGCCTTATGCTTTCTAGAGAGCCATGAGGAAAATAATAATTTTCTCTGTTTTCCACCTCTTTCTCATCCACAGAAATAAGCTAACACCATTTAATCTTCATCTCAATTGAATTCACTTACATTTTGCCTGATRCTAGAAAATAATGCACATAATTCTTCACATTCTGAATTCAAAAAATGAATGGAATATCAGGCAATTTTCTTTTACTCTTACAGACAGTATGTAACTGTGAAGTATGTAAATTCACAGAATCACAGAGTTACAGAATAAACTGATCTGGAAGAGACCCACAAAGATCATTGAGCACAACTTGCTGTAAATGCCTTGGAAACAGCCTAGRCATATAGTCCTAGCCCTTGTAGGATGATTTCCTGGTATTTTGAAATCTTATAAATATTTGTAATTTAATTTATCTGTTAAGAAGACAGAGAAGAAGACATTCTAAAGCTATCAAAAAAGTACAATAATTTCCCAGATTTTCTCCACAGCTGCCTGGTATACCGTAGAAGTACCAATAAATGAGAGTAACACCTTTAGAAAAAGCCACTACACCTTCTTTCTTCCTAGTAAGGTGTAATCACCTATTTTTTCTAAATATTAAGTATTTTTTCTTTTTAATCACTAAGCATTTATATTGAAAATAAAGCAGATATATGATCTGCCTTTACTTTCTTGAGCTGAGCCACCCGAATTTTTTTTGTTGCTTTCTGTGGTGTATATCAGATGATGCTTTGGCCTGTCTTAAGTCTGATCACTTGTTCTTCTGCYTGAGCAAGTTGACCAGTACTTTTGTATTTGCTAATGTTATAATTTAGCACAACTGAACACTGAAAAACTACCAAGAGCRCTGTCTCCAGAACATACTGGCATATGAATCAGTACTATTAAAAATGCATTGCTATGACAACTTCATTATAAGGAGAGAATTAATCAGATACAGAGCAAATCTACAGTTGAATGAAACTACTGCATCTTTCAGATTGCACTGATTGTGTGCAAAATTTTGATTTGATAAGGAGGAAATATATTGTAACAAACATTGAGAAATACAATGCAATRCAGTCTGTGTTATAAAGAAATCATGATCTTCACAGTATTTTGGTTCTACTGATGAAAATATACTAATGTTTTTGATAAATGCTGGAGTGATGTTACTAGCAGCACTTGACATTCTCTATTTCAAAATGGATTTCTTTATTCAGTGTCACTCAGTAATGACAATGTCATTCAGTAAACAAAAGGAAAGGATATTTGCTATGGCAAGTTAAATTGAAGCAGACTATAACTATTTGCTATGGCAAGTTAAATTGAAGCAGACTGTACCAAACTATTTGCATATATAATGACTTTTAAAGACTGTAGAAATTAATTGAAAAACTTCATATAGAAATTTCGCAATTTGCCTCACTTAACAAACAAGGTACATTTCCATTAGTGTTTATATTGAGTTTCTTGAATGTTGTAACCTACCTCTATTATTGAAATGATTTCAATCAAATTCACCAACTAGGGATTCTGTCTGTAATATCACAGAATTCATAGCTGTTCTGATTCCTGGCTGTTGCAGTGTTCTCCAGCCTCCAACAGTATTTCATGAGACATATTTTGTTCCATGTCTATGGATTATAGACTCTTCCTAGTCATGCATTTAGCCTTTTCTACATCTTTAGCTGTTGAAAGAGGTGAAAAGAACAGGTTGAAAAGAAAAGGTGAATGAGAGAAATATTTTGGTTTGCATGTCCAGTTTTCCTACTGGATATATGAGATAAATTTACAGAGTAGTGTTATGGATATTTTTAAGAGGTTCCTCTTAAAAATCAAGAGATTTAGTTTGACTAAAGACACTGGAGTCATAATAAAGCACAAAAAATCTGCTCAGAAGTGTCATTTTSTARCARCTTCTRGTTTGAACAAGTGCAAYKTTTCTTGTGAAATAGTTAAAATAARACCTGTTTCTGAAGAAATTAAATATGAGGAATACCTTACACTTGTCCTTACCTCTCAGAAACACAATGCTATGTCTGCCTTAAAGGGTAGTAAGGGTAATTTATTAACTAAGACAGTTTGAATTATTTACAGTGTCATTCTTAGCTTAATTTTTTGTAATATCACATTCAGTATTAATRGCTAAAAACTGTAAAATGAATTCATATGCTTAAAACACTGACTKGTGAGCACAGTATTTTAATGAGAGGAAAAGCACAGGAGATGGAGTTTAGACAAGTAACAGAAACTGAGAAACCTCTACAAAGCTCTAGAACCAGCTTGAAATATTTTTTCTACAGTCAAGTTCTCAGAGTGAGGGTMGGTGAATCTAGGATTGTCTCTAGCAAACAGAAATGCATTAATTTGTATATAAGAGAGATTTTGGAGTGTAAATGGTGCCAATACCTTCTGTTTGAAAATGTCTGTCCTTCCTTGTTTGATCTTCTTAGTGCATCTAAGAAATATAATCATCCAGACATGCATAAGGTAACAAATCTGTTTTCTCTGAATTAGAAGGTATTAGTGGGTTTTTTTTAAGTACTTGATATTTTAAAGATCTCTTCATATTGCTTTTACTTTCTGAATATAAACAAGAAATTTCAAATAATTCATTCTTTAAAGCCTCATAAGCCTCTTTTTCATTACTTCCTTAGTAATAGGMGAGGAATTTTTTCAGTGTGTTCTTTTCCATAGGGTGAAGGARTGCTTCATATGTAAGATGTGGGATGTGCTTGTCATGCACAGTAGACCCATTGGCATAACCCATAACCTTGACTAACTTTTTCCTATTCTATTGGGTTGCTTCCCTGAGGAGCTTTCTCCATTTACAATTTGCTTGCCTTCTCTGTGGGGAACAAAGGACTGAGAAGATGTTGTTACAGATTAGTAAAGACTCACATTGACCCTGAGAATGCCAACTGTTACAGTTGCTTTCATTGCCAAACAGTACAAAGGAAGGTAAATTTAATAGAAGCTTGATCCACAGCTTCCTTCTTTTTCACATCTTCAGAGGGAGAGATGCTGCCATGTGACTATTGCTGCTGTCAAGGAAACATTTTGTTTTCTTACAAAGGAACATCTTTTTTTTTATCAAATCTTATCACACCAACCTCATATCTTTTCTTAGAAAATAACAGGTGAGAAAAGGTAAAACAGAAATGATAAACATTTAAAGGAGTAATGCTTTTCTATTGTCACAWTTTTTTTTAGATTTCTAGCTAGAAAGAATAGACATTTTCTTTACTTGTAGTAAAATTGATGCAGAAATGCTTTTGTCTTAGAGGGCTATTCCCCCAGTGAAAGACCATGGTAAGTGTCCTTTGACATTGACATTATATACACAGACTTTCAGTGATCATATCAGAGTGCTTTTTCTTCATATCAAAATAGAAATTGCAACTTACTGGTCTATTGAATTCAAAATATCCTGACCTAAATAAGTACTGTTTTTAGTGAACATGGAGAAGTTGACAGGTTTCAGTGATCATATAGAGGCAAAGGCATTTAAAGTAGATAATTCGGTGCTATTTAAACTTCAGCTTTAATGGCTTKCTGTCAGATATTTTGTCATGCACTTTTGACATGCACAAAAGAAAAATGTAACGGCTTTTTTTCTGTATATTCCACAGCTAACATTTAAATAGAAAAAAGTATCTGATTTAAACAACAGTCTGATATTTTTTGATTTATTTATAAAGTTAGCAGTAGTGAAAACAAATACAAATAACAACAACCACATAAAAGAGTATGTAAAAATGCACTGCAACTTTCAAAAATTAATTTCAGCATTCCAACTAAATTAAAAGTGGGTCTTTAACAATATCTGGAGCATTACACTTCCAAAAATATCTTTAGTTCAATGTTGGATTTGAGCCTGCAGCATTTTGCATGTTACATTCAGAACATAGCACTGATTCATCCTAATTTTAAAATCAGATTCAAATGGCATATGTTGTCTTAGGCAATGTTCTTCAAGGGAAGTAGTTAATGCATGCACARCCCACATGGAGTCTTCTGTGTGCCACAGCCTCCAACATCATATTATTATCCTAGAAAATAAAGCAACGTATCTGTTTATTAGAGAAATTCCCTGGAAACTTGACTGTCAAGAGCGAGGTGACTTTTCAGTATGCCAGAAAATAAATACAGAAGAAAACAGTGAAAGATTTCAGAGCTGGGTCCACTTGGGCAGTACCATGGTKGAGGCCAGTGTGCATCTGTAAATGATGTGAACTCTGTACCATGTAGTTGCTTCTAAATTTAAGTTCTGATCCTTTCTTTGAACAGAAAACACAACCAGAAATACTCAATAATCCGTGTAACTGTTCTCAGCCTGAGAAAACCTCACATCTAAGTACAAAGAATAATCTTTCTGTTGCTTTCAGATCATTTTGTGTTGTCTCAAAGTATCAGAGGGTACATAATGCATTGCATTTTTCTAGTACCTTTTGTTAAGGCATCCATAGCTTCCTAAAACTAAAAGGGGGAAAAAACCCAACAAAACACCAAACAACTTTCTAGAATTTTTTACTTTGTTTTGTTGTTAGTAAGGAAATTTTGTAGTGGATTAATATAAAAGTTTTTTGAAAATGACAGAGACTACATTTCACCAGCAGTTTTTTATTGTAGCTCTTTCAATGACCTTGTAGTAGAAATGCAAATTAGGTGAAGTAGTGCAGAATAAGTTCCTACACATTGTGACATTTTAAGAATTTATTCAAATTCCACTCCCCCCCCCCCCCCCCAAATTGGTTGAAAATAATTCTTCAGATGCAGTTCACTCATATTTAGGTGAATTTTATGGTCTCACAGTTGTGGGACTCTAAGGCGAACACTTCTGAGACTCACTCAGCCCTCTTCAAKATTGACATTTTAAAGCAAAATAGATTTCTGCCATTCACAGTACTAGGGGGAAGTTAGAAATCATGGTTCAATCACAACATTAAAAGTCAACAAGACCATAAAACCTCAATAAAGATCCTGATAATTTAGCACTTAGAATTAGCACTAGTGCAATAAAGAAAGGGTGACCCTTTTAGTATTAAGAAATATTAGTCATCCTTAAGATAATTTTGTCATTACCAAGTGTGTGCTAATTTTTCATGTACAACCTGTTACCTTTCTGTTGGACATTAATTTTTAAATGGTATTATATTATAGAAGCAAGATTCTCAATCATCTCACTTGCTCAGTGAGAGGAGTCTTCAAGACTCCATAGAATTTTCAAGATTAACTTAATTATATTATCTGGGCTCTCTCTCTTCAGTGCCATAGGATTTTACAGGCAGCTTTTCATTAACTCTTATCCTTCTGTAAAGTCCTGTTTGGTGACAAATGCAGACTGAATCTCAGTCCTAAAATCTTATAGTTACCTTACCATTATTTCATATCCTTGACAGCAAAACCATTTAGSCAGAAAAGCTTTGTAGGTTGGGCTCAAAAACAGTGTCTTGATCTACTGTGCTGTTGATGTTTCCAGTCCGAGTTCTCTACTCCAGCTCTTTTTTACAGAATTGAAATTTTGGAAGATTTTACTTGATTCACACTCTTTTTTTTTGTTTTCTTTTTTTTCTTTTTTTCTTTTTTTTTTTTTTTTTTTTTTTTTTTTTTTTTTTTTTTTTTTTTTTTTTTTTTAATTAAACAAAGTTTCCATTCTGTCGCTACCTAGTGCCAAGCTCCAAATACTTTACTATATTCCAAAAGCCAGCATTGATCATATGGTGGAGCTGCTAAAACAATACCAGGATATATATGTCCAAAATTAATTAGAAGGAATTAAAAAAGTGCAAATGTTTTCATGAAGATTTTGACCTCAGCACTACAGAAATACAAGACTGAAATATTAGAAAAGAAATTGTGAGTTACTTATTCTCTGAAAATGATGTCTCAAAACTGTGGGATTTCTTTTGAATGCCTTTTTCTCTAATTCTRGAATGCTCTGGGAAACATTAAAATTAGGACTCACTAGTTCTTCATGACCACAGTGTCCTAGAACTACAAATCCTTTAGTCCCATCAGGGTCTAGGTCCACTTTATCCCACACCTAGTCGTGCAGGCACTTTCATGCACTTTCTGTACTTCCTCATCTCTCAAATTATCCCAAACTTAAGTCTACCAGATGGGCATTCGTTGCAACTGCACTGCTCTTTGGTTTTGATCAGCTGTTACCTTTTTTCTTAGATATGATGAARCTGTATTATGGGAAAATGCAATTCCTGTCTACTGTGGGTTTTCAGCATTGATATAAAAATGGAATTTCCTGTACTCTACCATATACCTCTCTTCTTCATGCAGCATTCCCAAACTAGGAGCTGAAATATTGCTTTTTTAATACATATATCTGCATCAGGTGCTTGATATGGTATCATGGCTTTTATTGTCTGATTTCTCAAAACCTAATACTGAAACATAATTTTGATTCATAAATATTATATAAAAGTTTAAAGTCACGACTTTTACCCACCTTATCTTTCACGGATAGATCAGCAATAYTGAATGGTGGATTGCTTGTAGTATTTTAAGTTGACAATGATTTTTTGACTCTGAAAAACAATGCAGTTGTTACTAAACCCAATTTTCAGCTGTAGCCAGAGGCTCTAAGGCCATATACCTTTATGACTCAGAAACAACTGTAGCTCTTGAACATCCAGGTCAGTTTTCAAAAAGAAAACCAGAGATTAAACAACATTTATCTTTTTTTTCCAGAGGAAATCAATTTCATCAGTGAGAATTATGAGTATGTGTGCTGGGAAGGCATGAGCTTATGTGCAAGAATTAGGAGAAATACATGTTTCACAGAGGTGAAGGTGATTTGAATTATATTRTGAGAGGGAAGCTTTGACCCTAAAGTTTGAAATTTTCTAAAAAACCTAAATATCATTTGGAAGATTTTATCCTAACAGAGCTCATCAGCATAAGAATACCAAAGGTAGAATTAAAGCAAGTGAGGGAGAGAAAAAAATGTAGCTATTACATAAACTGATTTGTTTTCCCAAACAGAGAAACCATGTAGAGTTTTTTTGAAGTTGTGTTTGCAATGGTCACTTTTAAACTTTGAAGAAAAACTTTAGGACTACATACTTTATTTTGATTTTCATTCTCCAATTTCATGGYTTTTGGTAAGGAAAAGATTAGCAATGTGATGTATTCTTCAGGGGTAGAAAATATGATTTGAAATAGGGATTATAATAAAATGAAAGCCATTATGAAAAATGGATTACTATACTGGGAATATTTGGATTATGATATTTGAGGTTATCAAAGTTAGCAAAAATTACCAGTTTTTCTTRCAACTAAATTTATTCTATTGAATATCATACTTCAACAGTTTTCAGAGTTATCCTGAAAAATCTTGCAAAGTGCATTAATAAGCTTATCTTAGCACAAAGGCAAGTAGTGAACGCAAATGYCTCAGTTCAGTTTCGCAGTCAATGGAAACATAATCAGTCAGTGGGTAGAAAAGCAAGTGGGAATTGCAAAAAATTGTACAAGAATACATGTTTGCTCATATGCTTCAGTTCATTCAGCTCTGCTCTAGTGGAGCTGTTGGGTCATTTAGAAGTTCTGGTGATCTCAAGAAAGTCAGGTGTCTCCAAACAGCAGGACTGTGTTGTGGCAATGGAAGTCTGGTTTAGAAAATTATGGGATTTACAAAGAAGCTGCAATGATCAAGGAAAATGCTTTAACTAGATTTGGAAAAAATGATACTAAATAGATTATATGAAGCTTGTATTTGCTGATCATTATTAAAGGATGYTTTTTCCTACCCTTTTATATGCCAAAATACTTGAGGTCTCCAGATATGAAGTGTTAATATCTACCAGTACTTTTTAGCAGTGATGACATCATGATTTTTGGAAAAAAATTAACCAAACCAAGCCAAACCAACACAACAACCTGAACTCAGTTTTGAGAAATATATTATAATGTTTAGCATCTAGCAGGTGGAACTATAAAAAGGAAATTGCCACTTTTATTTCAGAAAATATTTTTGAGTGTGTATCTTTCAAAGCATTTAATCCATGAGAAGTGTTTGTATTTGGAAGCTAGAAAAGATGAAAAAATCAATGGTACTCTCTTTAACATGGTTTAAATGTGTAAAAGTTATTGATTTTTCTCTCTTAATCAAGAAAATTAAGTATAAATTATTTTAATGTTGCAAARGATTATTTCATTAGTGGGGATTTTTCAAACTAAGATGTTGGCAAATGATTACAAGGGCAATGACTACATGTCTAGCTTGATAAATCTGTGTTATTGCCATGGCATGGAAGAGTCAGAAACAGGTTTCTACCCCTTTAACGTGTGAACCTCAGAGCCTGGAGAGCCTGTCAATGCCCTTCCTGCCTGGACACACAGCAACAGTTCCTGTGATAATAATACCTGGTCTCTCCTAACCAATTTCAAGCAATTTGTTCATTTAGTGGACCAAACTAACCTCAGATATATTCTTACCACACTGCATTATGAGATTTTGTATTCCAGTTGCTAAATACTTGCGAGGACACATAAGAGAGTCTTCAACTGTGTTCTTAGAGATCTGTACAGCTGTGTTATATGACTGTATATGGGTATCTTATAACTCCTGTAAATTTTGATCTGTCCTTGAGGASCTAGTTGTGGAAGCAGATAACCTTTTTTATAATTACCATTTTGGTATTTGTAAATTTGATAGGTAAGTAGTGATGCAAAGTTCTGAAGTTAAAACTAAGCAGACCTATAAGATTCAGCAGGGCAGAAAAAGCTTACAAAATGAGGGTGAAGATCTGGATGACAAGAAAATTGTTTAGTGGGTCCATCTGCCTCATCTGACTACTGTTTGAATGCACTTTGGTCAGAAGATTTCCTATGCTCTAATCCTAACTGATTTCAGGTTCCTTTTTATGTCTACAGAGWCTAAGTTGCCAAGACCTTGGTTAGGAATTCCCACAGGCCATCAGTAAAGAGTTTAAGAGAGAGTTTAAGCTTAGATATGTTCAGAGTGAATGACAATTAGTTGGAGACTTCTTGGAAATGTAAGAGAAAGTGTGTTTTAATTAATCACAAGGTGAAATTGAGGTAGACATCTGTCAGTGTGCACTGTACTACAGTATGAAGCGAGGTTTACTGAAAACCACTTCTGAATGCTAAACCAAACCTGGGTTACAGACGAAAATCATTCATGTAATCCATTTYCTTTTCCATTGCAATGGATGAGGAATTTGTGTAAGGTTATTTGCCTTGTGAAGAGTAACATAGAAATGCATAGAAGAGACCATGGTAGTGAATAYAATAGAAAACCATCTCCTGGTCTTTCCTATTGCCATTACTATTGTCATAGATTTTATAAGAAGTATTATGACAAAGAAATCAGCTAAAATTGAGAGATGGAGGTTGCGTTTGCAGAACTATGAATTAAAAATTTAGTATAAGATTCAACAGTCCTAAAACAACTACCAGTACACAGATGTTTCTATTTCACAATATCCTGTCATTGYTCTTAACTGCAGTGAGGAGGGAGGGCATATATAAAATTTATATCTGTCATGTAGTGCCAAAAGCACTTTCAGTAGTTCTGAGAAAGTACAATGTGTAACTGAATTACTTCAGAGTGCAAACAGTTTTATATTCTATTTATTTATATCACTTCTTAAAATAAAGGGTTAGAGCCCTTAGAGAAAACCATAATGTATGGCAGTCTGCTCTTAGACCTTTAAAAAGATGTGGAATTCCATGCTCAAGGATAAAGCTTTCTTTGTTTAACTTGTCTTTGTAATTGTCTTGCTTAACATATCTTGAACCTCAATGCCACAATAAATGTTAGATAAAGTTTATGAGATAAGTGTCCTCTTCAAAGGTACTTTGAGGCATGTTCGAATTATTAAATTGAATTATATAATTAGTTAATGATAAATGATCAAGACAAAAGGTGCAAACACAGTCTTTACMACCTCATTCACAGCAGTGGTCTACTTGCCCTCCTTCTGTGCTCCAGAAACTGAAGGGAAAAAGCCCCCACTAATATACCTTTTGTCACTCATGTATCATCAAAACCCCTCACCCTTTGYGACCCATGAAAATGGTTGGGTGAAGTTTTAAGTTATTTTTAGGAGAGATTTATAACACTGCCTGAAGTTTTAGCACCTTTGTCTTTTTTACACAAAATTCTGTAAGAAAATGTAGCACAAAGGATGAGGGACAATGGCTGGAGTTCCYGAGCTCCATTGCTGCATTCTTCTGGTTTGAGATGAACTCACTCCATAGMTGATTACATCTCAGCTGAGCACTCTGTGCATTGTGTGGGACTATCCTATGCTGGTGAATCTCTCCAGGAGGCCCAASAGCTGGGAAGGGCTTTGTTCAAATATTGCACCCAGGTCCATGCATCACATAGCCCCAAACTACTGGGACTTACCTGAATGTATTAGTTAATATGCCATGTATACATATATATGCATATGCCAAAAGAAGAAATAGCAGCAAGATTTTACCACTGAGATGTTGAGTAACTGAGGAATTTATGTTTGGAGGTAGAGGATGTTGCCAAGCAGGCATGAATTTAATCTTCAGAGGTAAAATGTGAATGCTGAACACTGATTTTTTTTTTTTTTACATGGTAGAGTTGTCCAGTGAACAGGACACTTGCATTTGGTAAAACTTGATTCAGGTTTCTTCTTCCTATAGACCTTGAGACAACATTGAATAAATTCCTCACAGTATATCCATTAATATATATCACTGTTGCAAAGAAAGAAAACAGTTTTTATTAACTGTTTTATTAAGCAATAGCACAGATGGCCAAAAAATAATTTGCTCATCATTTTTAATCAAATAGTTTGAAGTAGGAAATTTGATGAAARTTGAGCAGCATATGTAGATCCTTGCTTAAACAATTAGTTAAGCACACAGCGGCTTCAGTCACAGAATACATTGTCCTTTGCTAAATTTAAGCATGGGGTTATTATTTGTATTCTTTAGCTAATGTAGAAATACTTTTTTCGAACTGAAGGCAAATCAGATTAAATCATCAGTAAATTCACAGGGATTTTAACATTCACTTCAGTGCACCACAGCTCTACAAAATGTWTAGAAATTGAATTTAGAATAGACAATGCAACAGGTGATTGAGAGATGGGGCAAACCAAATTAACTGGGAGACAGTCATCRACACCAAAATGCTTATTTAAACTACAGAAAAAGTTTGTGAAGGATTTGTATTTGAAAAAGTTAGTAGATAAAACACTAAGTGAAAGGAGCATGCCAATAAAATGTCTTTGTCTTCTGCAATAAAGGAAATGAATGATAGTAGCACAAAAGTTACAATAGAAGACACCATACATCAAGAGAGCTCTTAGAAAATACATTGTGGAGAACAATTGTGCAGTGGCAGGGGGATGAAGTGGATGACAAAAAGAAAATTCACTTGAAATACCTGAAATGAGATTTTGTTCTTATTTTCTACAACTGAAACAGAAGAGAGTGTACATTTATATGAGCAAGATACAGCATCTCGTAAGCAGTGTTGGTGCAGATGTACTGTAGTWAGTGACTATATTTCAAAGGTCATTGAATGATTATTAAGGATAAATAAGACTCATTTTTAAAAGTTTGCAGAAGTAAAGTATATGAAAAAGGAAGGCAAATCTCTCTTTATTTCTGGCCATATCAGTGAAACTTGTGGGTTTTAAATTTCTTGAGAGGAGTAAACTTTTAGTACTCTATGGATGAACACTGTTGCACCTTTCATAAACACCAGCAACTTGTAGTTTGATATTTGATCTTAAAAAAAAATTGAGGGTAGACTGGAGAATACTGGAGAGACAAGTTCAGCTTTCTACCTTGGGGTGACACTTCATCCTGAAGGTGACTCCAACAGAACTGTACGTGACCCCAGCATTGCCAGTGACTTTACTGACAGAGCATTGTCATCCAGCACCTGAGAATGAGCAGAGCTGGGTGCTGGTAACAGGCTCCACAACAGCCCCAGTCCTGGCACAGTGGGGAGTCATGTTCTGGGTGCACCCAGGGAGTCCTGTCAGGAGCAGGAGGAGCTAAGAGCACCGACAGAGCTGGAAGAAAGGCTGAAACCCAGGGCCATCCAGAGACAGAGCTGGGAACYGGCCGCTGCTGCACCACCCAGGCAGGGACTGATGGCTTTGGGCTGAGCTGAGATGGGAATCCTGATCCATGGGCAGCGTTCATGGAAGAGGGTCCACCCGAGGGCTGGGCAGGGCCAGTGAGGCTTTTTGGTGACCTCAAGGCTCTTAACACCTTTTTTTTTTTTTTTTTTTTTTTGGYAAACTCTGAGGATGGTGATGACAACATGTACATGCCTACAATGTAGATGCCTACAGGTGAATTAACCTGAGCTCCAAGAGAGCTCATGTTTCTGATCAAAAGAGAAACAAGCACAGCTCTTCTCWCCCTAAACACCTCTAACAAAGTTCAGAAGCAGATAAGTATAGGCTGGTAACTAACTTACATAAAGACCTGCACGTTGGCTGCAGTGATCCAAGATTAGGGGAGGTGACCAGGTTGTCAGATTGAACACTAAAWAGCAGCAAAGTGATGAGAAATACATCCTATTTAGTGACATGAATTTAAAATTGGGGATGCCTTGCTACCTTTTCCACAGTCTGAAAAATAGTATTATTGTGTTAAGTAAACAGAAAGAGTACTATGGGGATCTTTTGAAGCTGACTGGAAATTTTAGACTCAGGGAATTTATTTAGTTTAWTTTTTTCTTTAAAATCAGCCGAGGTTCAACAAAGGGCCTGCCTACAAATACAGAKAAATAAGACAGCCATTAGAATCTGCAATAAAATGAAAGCAAATTGATTTTGGAGCACTAAACAGCACTTTATCCATGCATTAGTGTCTTGAAAGAACTGACAAGAATGGTCTGAAAAATATTAAAATGCAGATCCTTATTTGAGTTATGCTGTCTTTACGCTGTCTTAAATATCTTTAAAATCTAATTAAGAAAGTGCCACTCACTTTGCTTGTTCAATTTTCCTTTTTGCGTAAGGTTACAACAGTAATTTACATTCTCTGCTAGCTATCAGCTCTCTGAGAATCTTTTTCTTACAGGTGGTATTGGTGATGGGGCAGCTCTTACTGTGGAGGCATAGATGTCCYTCCACAAAATCACTTTAAAAAACTTCATAAAATCTCATTAAACCTTGATAGCAACACACAGTGGCAAAGTAATCTATCAAAGAAATGGCATAAAAATTTGTAGCAATAAGTAACAAGTTTCCATAGATACACTGACATGTCTTTTACTGATCTGTAGACATTTGCGTATTACACTTTACAGCAGTGGTTTCTTGAGATTTCCTCAGAAGTAGAAGACAAATGCTGYGCACCACTTTTCTGGATTTGATGGCCACCATGCATGAAAGGCATTGAAGTGTCAGTGTGATATGGATTAGTGTTTGATCTCCACTGAAGGACTTAAATAGCATCAAGTATCTGATTCTTAATATGTAGGTTGTGGGAGAAAATTCACTTTTCCTTCAGTAATAACTCATGAATCTTCACATTACTTACAGCACACTTTTGTTGGACAGAGAGCAGCCCATTTCTTTGCTCTGAACTGTGTCCTACAGTGTTTTCATCCTTTTCCTATCTGTTTCTTTCCCTTTTCCTCCTTACTTCTAGTCTCACTAATAGTGAATCCCCCTTTTGATCCTTTTAATTGATCAAACCCTTGTGTGAATTTTTCCCTTCTGCAACTGCAAAAGGTGTAATGAGCTCTGACCCTCGTGAGGGTTTTCTGGTCTTTTCCCTTTCATTTTTCAGTCTCACAAGTTCCTTCCGTTCCGCCGTTCTCTCTAGAGAAGCCTCACGTTTTGGAAGTGGGTTTGGAGCATATCTTTTTGTTCTGCATGAAACACCTGAATCACTTATTAATGTTTCTTGCTGAAGTCCACTGCACTCTTTCCATCTGCTTGATTTCTGAACATATTTTGTTTCCCTGCTTCCTAACTTGCTGTATGGGCATCATCTTCACTCCAAACACTTCGTGTTTGCCGTTTTGTTTTTTTCCCCTCTCTGTACCTGAACTTTAACTTTCCCATGTCATAGAGGCACCACAATCAAGAAAAGCTTCCAAATATCTCAAATCATCTCCCAAATCCCTTCTTTTTGTCCAGTGTTTCAACCACAACACTGGAGAAAGCAAAACAAGTATCAAGTGTCATTTACCCAAATTATCTCATTAAGAGTTTTAATTTGTTATCTTGATYCTCATATCAGAGCAGCTGCAGTTGAATTTGGGTGACATAGTTATGGACACATTTGTTAAGTGTGAAATAACATGACTGTCAAAGGAGAGAGGAGTATTTCTAGCACAAACAGACACCATGAAACGTTTGTATCAAGCTGAAGAAAATTGACCTAATCATTTGATACACATTTCTGCTCACAATATTTTAGGTAGAAAAGTGTTCCCTCTGACAAGCATGACAAATACTGTTACAGTATTTTCTTGCCTTTGCTCTGCTCTGTGTCAGTGGCAGCAGAATTATTGTTAGGTTCAGGCAGAGCTATTTATACCCTGGGATTTGCAGTGCTTCATTCCCTACCAGCATTCCCCTACTTATTCTGGGAGGGGGGTGGGTAGAGAAAGGCAGAGAGAGAGAGAATAAAGGGAAGGAAAAGAAATTAAATACTGTCCTCTAAAAAGAAAAGTATTTACCCTACTCCTAATCATAGCAAGATCATAAAACCAATTTATTGTTGCACTTGTTTAAGTTGAAATGGAGAGTGTTTTTTTTGCTTTTCTTCTTTTTGTCTCATTTTCACTTCCCTTTATCCTGGTTTAAGTTGTGAGCTAAGGGGTGGAAATGGCTGCAGCATGGAAGGCACAAACCAAACCTCCCATATACCAATCCAATGAACCATTCCTTACCAAAAAAAAACAAAAAACAAAAAAAAACAAAAAAAAACAAAAAAAAAACCCCAAAACAAGACTAAAAAATCACCACCCCCCCCAAAAACAAAGAACAAAACAACCACTAACAGACCAAAAAAGTCCCCTCCAACACCAAAAAAAAAGCTTCAGCACATAAATCCCCAAAATTCCAGAATTATTTTTGGAATAAAAATTACTATTAAATTATTTTATTAATTGAATGACAGATCTATAGTAATCTGTCATGAAAATGATGCTGGTGTTTCCATCTAAGTCCTATATMGTTAAAACATATTCATCTCATCTGCAGCCCCAGGAGATCCTTCTCTGTYCTTATTTCTCAGAGGAAGGCAATTCTAGCAGGTTATAGCATTTCTGAAGGGTAAAGCTTGTTTCTCACTGCATGGTAYACACGGCTTTTTAAGCTGAAAATTATGAGAGAGAGTCAGGATTCTTTCCTTTTTCCATCACTTGCTGTCATCKGGAGGATAGCTGGAGATCTCTGCATCCATTTTGCATCCAACAAAAACAAGAAACTATTCCCATTACTTTCCTAGAACTCTTTATGTTCAGATTCAATAATTTTTGTGGCCTGGAGAACTGTGAAGTCAAGTTTGCATTTTGCATAAAGGTCCAAACCGGCGAACTGCTGTATTTCCCAGCAATGCCATTACCTTGAACAAGTCCATGTGRAACAGAAAATACACTTCTAGAACTGTTTTTAGGAATAAATTTGTTATTTGTACTAGAGTCTTTGCTGATCATCTGTAAGAGAACATCTTGTGGTATGTCCTTTTGGTGCTAAGGTTTCATTCAGGATTTTGAAGGATTTGTGTATTGTTTGCTCAGTATCAGGAAAATTGAAAATTTGTGGTTTAACATTGTTTATACTCTTTTACTAGTTTCAGATTCTGTGAAAGACATGCATTTTTCAACACTGGGGTAAAAATAGTTGTCTCATATTTCAGATGCTAAACAGCACATGCATCTTTACAGTAAAACCAAATTTCAGCCATTCTGATTGTTTTTTTTAATATTTAGAACTGCCTGATACAGAAATTTTTTGCACCATATTACTTGCAAATGTTCATTTTCTTCAACTCAATTTTTTTACTCTCATAAAAACAGCTCCTTTGTTATGTTGTCATTTAAGCTTAACTGGATTTCTTTCTGAAAAATTGTCTAAGTAATCTAGTTACTTTATAAAAATAAAGAAAAAATATATTGATTCAACTAGCTAAGATACCTGTAAGGAAGAGTAATTCACCTTTTTCTTCAACTTTTTWAAGTAAAGCAAATGATTATTCAGTATGCTTTGGCACAGCGCAAAATTTCAGGCAACTGCATTTACAAAATTTCTGCTTTTCACTTTTAAAGTAGTTTTTTTTTTTTTTTTTTTAAAGTAGTTATTTCTTTGGTTTTAGATGTGTTTCTTGTACCTTAAAGGTTAGACGTGCTAATAATTTCTAGAATTATGATTTTAAGTACTTCACTAGAATTCCATATATTGAGGGCTTATTTTTTTTACATTCAAATTTTGAAAACTTTCCAAAGAAAATAATTTACACAAAAATTTCTGGGGATGGTTTTGGTTTTGTTTGGCACCAACTTGCCTAAAAATATTTGCAGAAAYTGCTTGGGACTCCCACTGCATCTTTATCCCATATGTTTGCTTATTATCAGGAAAATTCCTCACTGAATCTTACAGAGGTATTCTTTTCACTTGGAAAATTTGCATCCACATCCTGTAAGAGGGAAATGATTGTCCTCAATTTATTTTCTGGTAATAAAATGCATTCTGGAACGACAGAAGAAAAACCCGAAAATACAAAACACAATTGAGAATAGGCTCCTTTTTGGTTCTGCTTCATTCTTAAGAATGTTCTTAACTGATTAACTGATTAACTGATTAACTGATTAAAAGAGTGTTCTTAATCTCTTACTGACTCCTGTGGAAAACCACTACATGAAAATCAAGACTATATCTTTCATAAGCACTAAAACAATGCTTTTCTGTTTTCAAGGACTTTTAATATAGATTGAAAATGACCAGTTTTTTTGTTTGTTTGTTTGTTTGTTTTTCTGTTTTGGTTTAGCTTTGGTTTTGGTTTTTTTTTTTTTNTGGTTTTTTTTTTTTCAGCCAACATTGTCATCTGTCTTCAGCAGGCCATAAGCTGCTGGTTAGATAAACTGAAAATTACATGGACAATTCAGCAAGTAAATATTCTTCAAATAAATCTTTAGCAGGTGTCTGGATTACTTCCATCAGACTACTACAGATGGAATTTTTCTTCCAGGACAATATGTAATATTTCATGTTGCTGTCACCTAAGGTCCAAATATGAGGCATAACATTGCATTATAGCACTTCCTACTTTAYAGCATAATTTCGATACCACAAATTCTTCCCTTTTAGGACTTCCTTCAACAAGAAAACACTGCAAATGATCAGTCATTTGTTTTTGAATGTGATGATGAAGATTTCAAGAAAATATTTCTTTTTCAACTGCTACAATTGAGCAGATAATCTTCTCTTTTGAACAGAGTTCAGTGGAAGTTTCTTGTACCACAGCACTTACTCTAGATAATAAGCTCAGTCATGAGATTTCCATCTTCAGCAGTCTAGGCGCGGTTTTAGTGTTTCTTGTAGTTTTCCTACAGCAGTTGTTCAGAATGTTTATTAGATATTCAGGAATCCTTTCTATTTTAGTGGATAGTTAAYGCTGTAGGTTTTATTCTAAAGAATTTTAAATCATTGCTACTGCTTTTTTTTTTTCATGGTCTTCCCTCAAATACTGTAAGTTCTGCACAATTCTTTATACAAACCTCTTCTAGAAACAACTGATTCTCATAAACCAACATTATGTCTCTGAATATCACTCAGTTATTCTCCACCTACACTGGGACATAATGTGCTGTCCTTTGTCTGATGTAACAATATAACACCATAAGATACCCAGACACTTAAAACAAATATAAATTTATTTTTTTAAATCATTGTAAGAACAATGAAGTTATAAATTTTTAAACTCAAATGACATATTTTTATTAGCTCTTTGAGGAATGCACATAGTCATAAAGATAATATGCGTAGTTTCATTATAGCAACCAAATAGTATTGTCTTTGCTWTACAGAACTATGTATAGTTCTACATGAATTTCACAGCTGAAGTATTTTCCGTATTGTTAAATTATCAAASAGCTGAATACATACATATATGTGATATCTGCTTCAGATAAGATTAGAAAAGAGTCTAAAACTTCTGAATAAACTTAAAGGAAGCAGGAAGAAAAGATTCAAGCTAATAACAAGCATTATCTGAAGTAACTAATTTTCAAGTGAGTTGCAGTTTTCATCTGTTACTGTGTAGAAATGTTGAAAAGCCTGAGTTGGAGGGTGGGAGTTGACAATGGCTACAGAGCACACTTGAAACACAGGAGATCTGTGGTAATTTATGCTGTTCTGCTACACCCAAATGGCTCCCYTCAGAGGCATCTGCATTCAAGCAGGGACTGCTCCCCAATGAACAGATCTGTTCAGCTTGTTCTTCTACAGAAGGAAGCAACACAGTAATATGAGCAAAGGAGATGACAGAAGCTGCAAACCTATAAAGCTATTGTCAGAGATTGAATTCAGTAAAAATGAAGCCCAGGCAATAATGCAACAATAGCTTCTATTCACATCAAGAGCTGCTTATCAGAAAACACCAGTTAGCCATAAATGATTGAGAAGAGTGCTATTATACAGAAATGACATCCCTATCCAGTGTGTCACTTCATCTTGAATATATTAATATCTTTTACCGTGAGACTTTTATTTAATCTCATGGCCTCTACCTGTCTGCTGGAACTACCATTGTCTGTGTGAGAGGATAAATAGCTGGTAAAGGATAATAAAAGAGGAGGCCTATAGGGAGATTGAACACTGAACCACTATGTTCATAGCATATTTGGTTGGAACTAATGGCAACCTAGCTTAATTCAAAACTATTTAGAAATACAACTTCTGTAGTTTTTGTTTTTCYTAACATGTGAAGGAAAGAGGTATTTTTAGAAAACTCAGAGAACTGCAGAATTGTAGGAAAAATGGGCTCAAATTATTTGTGAAACACTGGGACAGGACCTTTGTGGGTGCTGCAGGCTTGGAGCCAATCTGCTGTTTGAGATGGGCCTTGATATACCTGGGTTTGGGGAAGCCCTGACAATTTTACTGCTAACTTCACTGTGGAAGAGACATGCAGTTATCTTTTTATATAACGAGGGTTTACTATCCAGATGCTTTGGAGAACACAGGTACCGTTAATTACTGGGAGATTAATTTGATCCTTGTACTTAACCCTCTGACAAAATGAGATTTTATATCAGCTGAGAGAGACTGGGAGAGAGCTCTCCCCTTTTAATATCGTGCCTTATACAGTTCATCAGCTTTACAGATTAGAAGTCTGACAGTTCTTAATGTCTCCTAGTATATTGCACTGGCTGCTCCACAGCCACAGCCACTGACAGATAGGCTTTAGTTTTTACAGTGCTTTGGAAATAGGTGTTTAAAGTCTGTGCTGCTGCTTCGCCAGCACCACGTGCAGTTCCAGAAGCTCTGCTGCAGCTCCACAGATGAGCATTGCATGGTAACAGGCTGTGCCCTCACAGAGCTCAGCGTTTTGCACTGTGTAATCATGGCATTCTATCTCTATTCTATATTTGATAAAGTGCCATCAGCTCTTCCAAACACTAGCAATGCCACTCAGACATGAGATGATGTCATGCACACCTTGCCCCCAACCCCATGCATGATTTTGCAACATGCTGTAGGCTCTGTATTTAACAAAACCTAAACAACTCTTTATTTTGTGGGAAAGAGAATCATGGTGCAACTTCCTTCTTTCTTCTCCCCATTTCTTACCTATATGGCTTGCTTGTACCAACTTGGATTAATTCAGAATTCCCAAATTTGTATTGCTACCCATAAGCCCTTGAGCAGACCTGGTGCTGCAATGCCCAATACCAAAACAAAGGTGGCTGAAAATTTTCTTTTCAATGTCATTCATCACAAATGTACCATGAAAGACAGATGTGCAGTAAGACAGCTCGTCCACAAAGTTCTCATGTGCATGGCCTTACTGGAATTTCTTTTAATTGACGTTTTGGTAGTGGTATAATTTTTTTCTGCTGATCTTCTGTCAAGGTGTTATAGTACCCTGAATCAGATTCTCAGATGTGACAAGTGTTGTATGGTCCAAAATGGCACACAGTGCACTGATTAATCAAACCCTTCAGCTTTTTATGTTTYTCACTGTTCATCTTGCCAATTAAACACATCTAAGGAGCATGAAGTAATGCTTAGTACAGAATTGCATACCTTCCCATAATATAAATTCTAAATCTCTGTAAACGAGGGGTATATTTCTGGGAAATGTTCTGGGCAATTTAAGTGGCAGGATTTGATTTTGTTTGTTTACTTTAATTCTGAGGAAAAAAAAGAGAGTCAAGTGTCAAACCAACCTTTCAAAATGTTCCTGGAGGTAGATGAAGAAATGCCATCTTGTTTTACTTTGCCTTATCTTGCTTTGCCTTCCTTTAAATTTCCTTTCATTTTTTCCCAGTAACACTGTGCCATTCCAACTGTCACAGCCAGAGCCTTTTAAAACCTCCCATGTCCTATTGTCTGTGCCAGCAAGTCACTCTCAGCCTCTAAAAGTCCTTCCCCTCTGCTGACTTCCMAGAAGCACTCAGAGGGTTCTCCCAGTCTAATGTGTATAACAGCCATCACCCATCCGACCCCGATTTAAGTGAACTGGAAGTCTCCAGGCACTGCCATTGAATTGGTTCCTAAAGGTAAAATCTCTTATAAAGTGAAAAATGCTGTGGAATAGAAGGAGCTGTAAAGAATCTTAAGGTCACTTACTGTCCTTTTAATCCATGCTGTAGTCTAGAACAGCAGCCTGTGACTCTTTAGTCTGCTGAAATATTTCTCTTTAAACCGGTTTTTATTCTTTAATAGCTGAGTGTGATGTAGTTAAAGCATGGCATATAACAGTTTATCTCTGCTCTACCCTTCCAGCATTTTCTAGTGACTTCCATTCTGTTGAACTGCTGAACTGATTAATAAATATTAATTACTGTAGCACACATAAATCTTTGAAAGTCTGTTACTACATTAACAAGATTTCTGYGACTTTAGCAAAATTCAACAAAACACCAAATAGAGATTTTTCTTTCAGTTCTTAAAAAGTTGAGGTGATACAAAACAATAACCTATTCACTATAGGATGCTGAGAAATGTAAATTACTGATTACTACATTTTTCAGATGTTTTTATAATCTCAAGTGGGCATGTAATCTGACATTATAGATCTCAGATGTTTAGTATCCTCCTTTTATTAAACATAAAATAGAATTTTTTTTTACTTTAATTAATTATTCTTTGTTCCATTTCTGAAGAACTTTGTGCTTCTTTGGCTGTAGGAGGATGGTGTGCTTCCCTGCAAGTTCCTGTCAGTTCCTGCCTTTCCTATTTGTTCCGTGATACTTGAAAATAGTAGCAACTTTTTTGTTTACAGCTTTCTTGTTAAGTGTTTTCTGATCCTCCAGTGACCTGTTTTGAGAGTGCTTCTTAAATGAGCCAACTGATATTTGCTTCTTTTTATTCCGAGAAATAACTAGGATTTCAAACAGTGAAAATACTGGCTGAAGTTACATGAGRGAGGACAGTCCAATTTCTGTACACAGAAAATTAAGCTGAGAATGACCAACCTATAAATGAAGAATGTTGGTTCCCATTTTGCAAGCAGAATGTCACCTAAGAATTGCACTACTGTAACTGTATTTAAAATTTATATTTAGAAAAACCATCTTGAGGCCTAAGACAGTAATTTAGCATCTGTTAYACCTTTTCATGTTATCCCATATAATAAAGTGAGAAACTCTGTATCCAGGGATTTGCAGTGAAAACATGGAGCAGAGGACAATGGGGTGATATAACAAAGAGAGAAAGAGAGAAGAAGGTAATAATGAAATGAATTTGATTTGCTAAATGAGGGGCCCCAGCAGTGGATTGATATGGTCAAAGGACAAAGATACATTTTAATAAGTCTTGAGGACTTAGTATATATTTTTGCAAATCTTCTTAGCACTGTTTATGTAAAACACAAAGTTCTTTAAAGTCTCCTTTGCTTCACTTAACCAGAGTTCTTCCTAGAGAATTAAATGACCATAATTGTTTCATAAATATGTGTAGCATGAAAATCACCTTGTTTTGCTTATTTAAATTTTGCTCAATTTTGCTTTGCTCTTTTGGTCTGCTGCRGTTTTCTGTGCAGTGTCTGTACTGCCTTTGTCCCAAAAGACTGATTTCCCATGTTGGTGACATTTCCTAAGACCAGGAGACTTCCATTTTGTCATTTAATCAGTTTTTGTTTTGTGGCTGTAAATTGCAGGTGAATCTGTCTGGAAAGTCTTCTTCTTTACTCCAAATTTCAGTCCAGAGGACTCCAATGGTTGCTTTGATTCTCACGTTTGCTTTTGCCATGGAGGGTTCATCACACGACACGATCCTCCCCTGCTCTTCGATCTGTCCAGAGACCCCGAAGAGAAATTCCCACTGACTCCAGAAACTGAGAGCSGTTTCCATGAAATCCTCAGGGTGGTACAGCAGGCAGTAGACAACCACACCAGGTCCCTGCAAGCTGTTCCTAACCAGCTGTCGTGGAACAACCTTCTCTGGAAACCATGGCTCCAGCTCTGCTGCTCCTCTCTCCTTCAGTCTTGCTCTTGTGACTCTGAGTCAGGAGCGAGTCCACTGGAGGTGCATTCAGGATAAACAAGAATTCCCTTTCAAAAACTGGAGTGGGAGAGTGTGGGTGTCTGACATGAATTTGTGGTGCAAGCCTTCAGAAGGTTTTGTTGTGTTAGACAAGGACCAGCCTTCAAATACATATTGCAATCGAAGAGGATTTCAGTCAAGAAAACATGCCAAGAGAAGGAGGGCAAGACACACCTTTTCTGTCACTATCACACATCATGAAGAACATGTTGCCATCCTGATTTACACGTGGGTAGGCTTCTAGGCTTTTTCTGAGGGAGATAATTTGCCAGACCTTCAGCTTCAGCTTTTTTCTTACACAGCAAAGAATTTACCTGTAGTTTCTGTCAATCACAACAACTAAATGCACACTCTCCTGTCCTTTTCTTTAAGTGTTATCCATTAGTAGAACATAGCTGTGAGTAATTAAAAATAGAGGGATAATAGTGGAGAGCTCCTCCTGCGACAGTCATTTAGTAATTGATAGATAGGTTAAGTGCACTTTTGCCACAAATCTCTATCAACAATCATGAAAGATATGAAAAAATTGACAGATTGCCAACAGTCTTTGAATGTGCCATAAAAATGCACAGAGCTMTGTAGTGGAGGACCTTGTGTCCATATTAAAATGACGCTCCTCAGCATCTGCGCTGTCCTATTGCATGGCAGCAGCCTTTGTTTCAATAGGACACCACTTCAAGTGCACCACTTGTGTGCTTGAGTGAGTATTGTAAGTCTCTGTAGATATATATATTTGTATATATATATATTTATTTATATATGCACAAACTAAGTGTGTACCTCATAAATGCTTCAATCCTTGATATAAGCACACCCTTATGTCCAGAGTCCAATTGATAAAATAAAAGGTTCGGTCCATACTTGATAATTAAATTCAAAATTCACATGATACTACAAATATATCTTTCACAATCTATTTGCCATACCTATGCTTCCATTGATGAATGTAATCACAAATAAATAAAATTTKGTCTTCCTTTAAATACTGTTGCCATCTTTTAAGCTCTCTGAATAGGATCTGTCATTTTCTGAAAATAAACTTGTGCTTGAGTACTTAAAGCCAAATATAACTGTCTCTGAGTTCGTAGCAAGGTCTTGGGAAATCTACTGTCCTCCAGGGCTAATTTTTGTATCTGTTTTTATCTCCATCTTATTCAGGAACATTTTCTTTCCATTCTACAGGCAGACAAACTGTTTTCTTTGGCAYATTGTCGATGAAAAGAAGATATCAGCAAAATACTAAAATGATTTGATGCCTGATAATAGAAGGTGACTTGCTCCTTATCAGGAAGCAGCAGTTAATTCTCACATTACAATGTATTAAAACCAGTTTGGGGCAAAAGAGATCTGTGATGATAGTAATGCAGTAGCTTCAGTCAGGCAATATTAAGGTTGTGACCTGGTTCTTATGAGGTATTGAAGCCTGTCTTGTAAAAWTATATTGTGATATATGGTGTATTTCTCTGTCTGTAAAACCTWGGCTTTATTTGATTTTTGTGTGGCAGTTTCATTCAAAATTTTGTTCTCCACAATATCCAGAAGCTTGCCCTGGGAAATGTACTTTTTCCTTGAAGTCATATTTTTGATATTTCGCATTGTGTTCATGATCTTAAGTGTGTCCTCTGCAAAATCTCTGTAGGTGGCAAAGTCCCGTGACCACTCTTTATCTCTGAATGTACTGCATAAAGAAAGACGCCTCTCATTTGAATACAGATATTCTTCTGTGAGAGTGGCGGCCCTCTGTCATGGCAGGATCCATACATCCCAAATTTTTGGTCCTCACCTTGTGGCCCTAGAACCCCTTGGGACATGGCACTGGTGCCGGTGTGTCTCTCCCTGCAGCCCGAGGGCAGCCCAGGCTGTGGCCAGAGTGACTGTGCACCACGGTGGGGACAGATGCTCTTTCCAGCTCCCACAGCTCTGCCACAGCCTACACAAAAGCTTTTCAAACTAATATTCCTCCTGTAGAATATGGCAAAAAATATGTGGTGTGTTGGATATGCAGTGCCAACCCCGACAAGGGGTTTGGTGTCGTTGGATCTACTTTGTTTCCACAGTTTCTGGGCTGTGACCTTTACAGAGATCTCAATTCATATTCTCAAGGACATCCACATCTACTACATTTCATCAGGAAGATGTTGTGCTGCTATTGTTTCTTTTCCTTTCTTTCTGCAGGTGCAAGAATTCTTTGTTCTGCTAGGCACAACAGTTCTGTACTGCTTGATCGAGGTATCAAAAATGATGWCTTTTCTACTGTTCTGATTTCTTCTTGCCTGAATATGAGTTTTCTTTCACACACTCCTTGGTTTTTGATGCCATCTTTCTAACCTCCTTTTTTAAAATGTCCACACTCCTGAAATACTTTYCTATCTATTCCTTTGCCACTCAGTCCTTCTGTTTGCTCATCATATTGACTGCAACAGCTATTTTTCCCTAATCAATCAGAAAATGCAAAGTGTTCTGTCAAAAAATTTGACTTCTAGGGCTCCTTGACTCAGCTAACCTCCTGCTTATTTAAGGTCTAGCAAGAATTAACTTTTATATTATGAAATATAAGTAATTAAAACATACCCGAGACACCTCGAATAATAAAAACTATTTCTTGTTTGTGGCAAAAGCTTCATCATTCCCGAAATATAATTTAGTACAGCAAAGTACATTTAATACTTTGGCATAAGAAATAAAATCTGAAATAATTTTTATAGCTGTTCCTTCAAGAATGATTCTGTAAGAACAAGGCAGTATTTTTCATACTCTGTATTAATACCATTTAATTTAATGCCTAAAATAAACCTTCCCTGTATTGCAAATGTATTATACCTTGCAGTACTGTACCTTCTATTGTGGAGATGGCATGTCAGATCAGGGTAGTTAAAGCAGTYTTGTTTATCTGCAAAATAAAATGTGAAGAGCAATGTACCTTTTGTGTAATGGCACTGCCTGATCTAACAAGGAAAAGTTTTTGTTTTTCACAACAGGTTATTGATGGCATGTATGTGATTCACAACTTACTAACAAGGAAGGCTCAAGGAGAATGTGCTGCTCTGACGCTTGGGAACTGACTTTCAGTCTATCATTTAATGAGCACTGGAACTGTRGCATGG
The DNA here is from genome assembly GCF_030028575.1 of Malurus melanocephalus. NCBI lineage: Eukaryota > Metazoa > Chordata > Aves > Passeriformes > Maluridae > Malurus > Malurus melanocephalus. Next base: position 3,919,939 of record NW_026623233.1, on the reverse strand, counting down.
TGCCTGTTTGTAGGATATGTCAGTCTAAACTGGGAGTTAAGCTTCAGGGGGAAGTGCATTCCTCTACAGGATTATTTAACAGTATCATATCCTAATTTGTGACAGAGTCTCTGTACAGCCTGGAGCAAGTCATTTAACTCTTTTGCTCAGTTCTTCTCCTCAGAGAAGGATAACAGAATTTCTCTAACTGTTGGGAATACTGAAAGAGCAAAAAATGCTGAAAGTGGTAAGCTGGTAAAGGTTCACTTTCTGGTCAATAAGGCACCTTCTTTATTGAAGTTGCAATTTAAAAACTGGAAAAGTAGGATGTAGAAGGTCCCCCTATATGATGGGGTTTGTCACGCCCTTAACCTGAGGTTTGCAGGTGGGTTCTGWGTGTACTGTTTAGGGCATTGTGATCTGAAGGAGAGAAAATAGATGGCTAAAAAAGATACACGCATGGGATTCAGAATAAGTTATAAATCACATTTTTGTAATTATATTTATTCTCTTTTTTGGCAGTCAGGACACTATGTGAATTTTTTCCCTCAGGRACTGCATGTCACAGGTTTTTGACTCTTAAAAATAGAGATGTCCTGACTTGTCTCAAATTATGGTCAAAAGAATTAAAAATTAAAAAACAAAAAGAAAAAGGGAAATAGGAGCTTTGGAGAAAGGTGTCAGTGCACTTAAATCCATCTGAAAGTTTGCAGAGAACTAAGAGAATCTGGTCCTTATACTTCACAGCTCAGTGACAATCATCACTTTACAGCAAGAGTTTATTTCACATTGTCGGAATGTGAGATCTGGGTGTTCAGATATGTGGGAAATGTAAAAAATTTCACTTGATATAGGATCAAATGGAAAAAGAAAAAGARTCCAAGCGTAGCTACAAAAATCATAAGTTCTACTAGAGTATGTATATTAAAAATTGTTTTAATTTATGGTTTTGCCTTACATAAATACCATGTTTTTACTTACATAGGACATATTTCTGTGCTTAAGGCACAGAAYACATCTCTAAATTTTCTTTGTCATTTCCCTTTCTTCTGGCATTGCTTGTGCAGCATCCAAAATACGCTCTGAGGAGCAGGAGGCAGCCACCCTGCCCGAATACCCCACAACCAGCATGGCCAGCCACGTGGGCAGGAGGAAAGGCTTAGGCAAACTCTGCACTGGGAACCATCAGGAGGCAAACAGTGACTGGGGGTTATCATCTCCAACGTGAAGATAGAGAGCTGCAAWTTGACCCTGAGATTAGCTCAGTTGGTTAAATTGGTTGGAGAGCAGCACTAATAACATCGGGCTTCTGGATTCAAACCCCCTATGGGCCATTCCCWTAAGAGTTGGACTTGATAATCCTTCTGCATCCTTTCCAATTCAGAATATTCTGTGATTCTGTGAAATTGCARGTTCCTCTGTCAGGGACTGCTGTAWCCAGGAGGAATGAGGTCCCCTCTACAGCTGGCTGAACTGTGTTCTGCAACAGTGTCCTTCTGTGTCAGGCTGTGTGGTGGAAATTAGTTTGGAACCCACAGGATGCAGGACCCCTCACCTCTGAATTGTAATACCAAGCAGACTGCTCCTGAATCATCAGACATGAGGTGACAGATCTTAGTCTGACACTCTGAGTCTAAGACAGCCACAGTCTCACACTTTTTTCCCTGGAGGGCCAGAAGACCTGAGCCAGGCTCTAGAGACTCCCAGTTCATAGACTGCTAAAACTGAAAATAATTCAGAGTTCTGGAAACACCCTGGCAGATCATATGGCTTTTTCAGAACATTTTGCATTTTTTGGTAGCTTTTATTTACATCAAAACTAGTAAGAATCTACCTAAAGCTTCACCTGTACAGCAAACAAAAGATATTGCAAATTATTCTTAAGACCCCCCTGCCCCAATAGCTTTAACCTGTGAGCTTTGGTAYTGAAAAAAATGAGCTTGTGCCAACAGAAAATACAACAACTGAAGGTTTCTTATATGTATACATATGGAAAGAGGCTGAATTGGAGACTCCCACTGGAGTTTGTGCTATAGTGGTTAGTGAGATAAAGACTGGCTTGATCATCTGCGCATCTCTAATTGCACTGACAAGGTTAGGAAATATTGCAGAACCTGGGATATGTGAATYGCAGGCTTTGCAATGCTTATACAGCATCTCTTGAATGCTGAAAAACATTCCTTTAATATAAATCATGCTAGGTTCCTTATGTAGATTAATGTTAGACTTATGGGTAAAAGAATGGCATTGCAGGTACTTTCTTTGGAAAATAAAGATATATTTGAAGATAACAGATTCAGCATGTGGGGGTCAGCTCAGTTAGGAAAAAAGCCTTCCAACATGATTTATTCTACCGTTATCCAATRATAAAGCCTTTTTATGCAGGTAATATTTTATTAAACCTGATTTATGTGAAAAATACTGTGAAATAGTTTAAATTATAAGGCAGAGCTCTTCATTGTGATGMTTATTTTAAAGAGAATTTGATATGAAGTTGCTTTGGGTAAGAATATTTATTACAAAAGATTTGATACATAGCTTCTCAAAAGCCTTATGGACTCAAGTTGGGCTGCAGAAGAATAGCTTTGGTTTAATATGGTCTTCACTGCTCACAAATGAAAAACAAAGTTATGAAGAAAAAATCTTCAAACTTTAAGAACAGTTTACCTGTTCTGTTACTGATAAAAAGAATGCCTGAAGTTTGTACTATGTGTTAGAATTTATTTCAATTTTTTTTCCCTTTTTGTTCTCTTTTGTGTTATAACTCCTGCTGCCAAGCAGGCAAAATACTCAGATTTAGGAAAATGTGCTGATTGGTTTGTAAGTGTCAACTTTGCTTTGCCCATGTGCAATGCCTTGGGAAGTAACTGATTAATTTCGCTCTCCTGGTAGCTGYTTAAACTTCAGGGAGATTGTTAGAATAAGAATTTTAGATCCTAACAATTCCCTGTCTGATACCCATGAAAAACACAATACTTTAGAGATGTGTCATCACTGACCAAGCTTTTAAAACGCATATTGGTCTGYAAAAGGAGCTGCTTCATAGCCTGTCCTTTTTCTCCATTTTTGCCAAAAAACAAAGGAAAATCCCCTCTGATGCTAAGATTTATGCTACTGAATCACACCCTCTGATTATCTTTCAAGAAAATTCAGTCACCATAGGCCATAGAGGCCAACCCCAGGATCCAAGCCCTCTGCCCTTTCTGGATTAATGGCAATGATGAATGCTGGAGCTCCAGCAGTAATGTGGACTGAATGAATGCTGCCAACATTCAGTTTCTGAGCACTCACTACCAGGCTGTGTAGAGAGTCTCCATCTTCACATATAAACCTGTGCCTGGCTTCATCTATCTCCTGTGTTTTTTTCTTTTGCTCTCCAAACCCATTCTGGGAAATGTAATTTCACTTTAAAAATTTGGGCTTGACCGATTTACCTAAGATTGTGTTATGAAAATATAAACCCTTTGCATGAAAAGTTGTTACACCATAAATTAATCAAGGTGATTGTCAGTTAAAATCCAGAGCCCTGACGTCACAGATTAAGTCAGGGTCCAGATCTTAATGGATGATGGCCTTGGTCTAATAGCTTAACAAACTCTTTTCACACAAAGAAACAGTTTGTATCCACAAAACTATTTYAGATAAACCCATAAAAATGCAGCAGTTTTGTAGGTGCCTCTTGAGGAATTGTGTCTGATTAAGCCAAAGTCCCTCTTATGTCTTGAAACCAATGCAAACTGGAGCAGAATGTTTTGCTATTCAGTGAAATGTTGCTACCAGTAAATGTCTGCCAATGAAGGGCTTGTAAGCCATTAACKCTCTAACAGAAACTGGCTTCAACATGTCTAATTGATTCTCAGGGCACTGAGCCTTCAGCTTTCCTGAAGTGAGCCTGTGTAGGTACACCAGACTGACAAAGCCAAAGAAATACATAGTCAGGAAAGAGGCTGAATAAGGAAACCTTTTAGGGGACTTAGAATATGTTTACATATGTACATGCCTGGACATGTTTTCCTCTTAAGGTACTGGCTATGGGCCCCAGCCAAAGGCTCATTCTGTACTGGCTGGCCTTGCTCKGCTAGGGAAGAAGGTACAGAGTCTGTGGATCAAATTGGCATTGGCAACCCCACATGGTGCCTAATTTAAAATTTATTGGGTTTTATAAAAGACTGTAATATAAAAGGCTATAAAGTTCAGAGCATACATCTACAAGTCAGTTTAGAGGAGGCAAGAATGTTGTTCAAGAAGGTGAAAGAAGAAATCAAGATCTAGGAAATTGTACAGGCTGGGAATGAAAAAAATAACTCTTCATCTTCTGATTGAAACTGTGCCACTGCGTAGTAAAAAATTTTAAATCCAGAGAACTACGAAGAGGTAAAATTCCCTAGCGGTAAGGACATTCACCTGGGCTGTGATGACAGCTTTGTTATGAAACTTCAAGACTGATTAAGTGTTTTTAATCGCATGAGGTACACAGAGTGCCTCTGGAGAAGAGGGCGACATCCCTTATGCCTGTGAAGTCACTTTGTGTCGCCGTTACTCAGTGCCTGACCCGGTGAGTGCACCAGTCTTTGCTTCAGAGTGGCAAAACTTGTACAGAAAAGGCAGAAAGTGCAGCGTACTTCTCCTTGCCCACCCTCTTCTCACACCAGCCAGATGCTTAGGAGGGCTTTGTTTTAACTGCATGTCCCATCTAGAAAAATGTCAAGGAGGGAAAGCTTGAAAGTATTAACTGTCTTCTTTGATCCCAGGCTCAGAAATACTGTGCTTGTGCAGAAAGAACCTCATTCTTGYACTGCCAGTAGTGCTCTGAAAGTAGGATCAAAGTCCTTAGATGACATAGGGAGGATGTATTCCCTGGCTGAAGAAGAATTTGGAAACCACTGTAGGTAGAAATATAGTTCTAGGTCTGAGATTTATTTTATTTAAGTTAAATGATGAAGATGTCTAGTGCTCAGTTTGCCTCCATTTCTACCTAGGACAGAAAAAACTGTCCTAGCTTGTATGGCTATGTGAAAATTCTATTAGTCATGCCTAATAATGTTCTCTTTCTTTTTTTTTTTTCTTTTCCATAGATAAATGAAATAGAAAAGACACAAGATACAGTTTAAACAGCATAAATTCCCAAGCCATTTGTTTTTAGGGAGTGGAATCCTACTTCTTTCTCCTGGATCTTTGAAATATTTTTCAAGTAGGGAGGCATATATGAAGTTTACAATGGATCATCATAGCCAGAATTTTGCAACTAAATGTCTATTTTTCACTGAAAGCACTTTTTTTAGTGGCTAAATGTCTTTGCTTACTTGTTTGCTTCCTTGCAGTTTATTTGCATGGTTCTTCAGTCGTTTTTGTGTCTACCATGCTTTGCAAGTAAGAGAAGAAATATTGAATTGGAAGTATTTAAAAAAAAGTGTCATTATAGAGGTCAGGCAATTTGATTGTAAGATCAAATTAACCATTTTATGCCACTTTAATTATTTTATTATGGTGAGATATTTCAATTAGAATAGTTTTCCTAACAGTAATTTAAGATCTTTTCCAATCTACATTTTGTTTTAACATTGATTATGTTTATTTTAAAAGGACTTCACTTGAAGAATACTGCTGAACTTCAGGGAAAAAAAGGCATGACATTTAAAATAGAACTTTCAACATCTACTGTAATGAATGTTTAAGTGTTAAAACATTTACATTGTTATATGCRTATGATATATTTTCCATCTTCCTGTATCTTCAGAAGTACTTTTCAGCCAAGCAAACATATAAACTGCACTGAATTATGCATGAAAAAGTATTTTAGGGCTCCATCTGCTAAGCATTTTTTTTGTAGCTTGTTTCTTAAGTTAAAAATGTTTACACTGCATTATATCAGGTATAAAACTAGTTGCAGCACCTTAAKGGATTTTATGTCCTAATATTCTGTATTATCACATGACTAAACCCCTGTCTAGTAAGAACACAAGCAGAAAGATCCTGGTTCAGCAGGGCATTTAAACAGGCTTGCAATTTAGCTGTCTTCATCGTTCCACTGTGTTCAGGAATTTTGCTGATTGAGACTGTTCTGAASAAGATACACAGATAAAGTAATGCTCTTACTATCAATATCTTTAATTTACTCTAAAYCAAAAGGGTTCTGCATGTTTTAATTGCCAAGTGTTCCAACCTTTCCTGTTCCWTAATTTTGGGCTATGTCCATCAGATATTTGTAAGCTTGCCTCCAGCCTTGMTTTTTGTTGAAAATGYAATSCAAGTTAATWTTTTTTTTTCTGAGCTCTACAGCCAATTACTTCTGTTACTAGGATACTGTTTACCATAAAGATCATGATGTAGAATGTGCTGGATAAAAAAGAATAAAAAACTWACAGAACAATGAAAAGCTTTCTGAGGGAATACATCCAAGGACGATCATGGTCAGCTACTATCCAGCCATAAAATGTATTTTTTATACGGGTCACAAGAAGCAGCACTATAGCTGTTAGATTCCATTGTTTAAACAAGTGGACAAAGATATTTAAATGAGAGGTGAAAGAAGCATTTTTCACATGGAGTAACGAGCTAAGCCCGGCATTAACTACCATCACATTGGCTTATGGTTCCACAGACACAAAATGATGTTGAAAGAAAAGCAAATAAACTAAAATCTGGGAAAAGTGGATTCAGGCATGAAATRCACGAATTTGTCAAGTAACCACAGAAAGCTATAAAAAAAAGTGCATCAGCTCTGCTTATACTTRGATGTATATTGTATATTGGTGTGTGCTTGAAGTATATTTGAGAAGTTRTGGCAGTCTGGTGAAGTTTCCACTGACTGGAAAAGGGRGAACATAACCCCCATTTTAAAAAGGGTAAAAAGGAAGACACAGGAAGCTACAGGTCACCCAGCCTCACCTTTGTGCCTAGCAAGTTCRTGGAGCAGATCCCCCAGGAAACTATGCCACGGCATACGGAAAAGAAGGAGGTGATTGGTGACAGCTGACTTGGCTTCACTAAGGGCAAATCCCATCTGACAAATTTGGTGGCCACCTAGGGCAGGGTTACATCAGTACATTTGACACTGTCCCRCMCAACATCCTGGTCTCCAGACTGGAGGGTTGTGGATTTAATAGGTGGATCACTTTGCAGACCAGGAATTGGCTGGATGGTTGCACTCAAGGAGTCAATGGTAAGGAGTGATGTTCCTCAGGTCCTGGTGCTCAGAGCAGCTCTGTTTAACACCTTTCTTGGCATCATGGACTTGAGTCCATGCCTGGGGTTGAGTGGACCCTCAGCAATTTTGCCAATAGAGCAAGCTGTGTGGTGAGGTCAACACRCTGGAGAGAAGGGGTGGCATCCAGAGGGACCTGGACAGGCTTGAGAGGTGAAAATCTTATGAAGTTCAACAAGACCAAGTGCAAGGTCCTGCATGTGGGTTGGGGCAATCTCAAGCACAAATACAGGTGGAAAACAGATTGAAAGCAGCCCTGATAAAATGATTTGGGAGTGTTGGTTGGCAAGAAGCTCAACATGAGCAATCAACGTGTGCTTGCAGCCAAGAAAGCCAGCCATGTCCTGGGCTGCATCCAAAGCAGMGTGGTCAGCAGGGTGAGGGTGTGGAATCTTCCCCTCTGCTCTTCTCTAGTGACACCCAACCTGCAGTGCTGAGTCCAGCTCTGGGACCCCTTTATGTATGTAGGACATGGACATGTTGGGGTGGATCCGGAGAAGGGCCACAGAGATGATAAAGGGCTGGARCAGCTCTCCAATGAAGACAGAGTGGGAGTTGATGCTGTTGAGCCTGGAGAATGCTCTGTGCAGACCTTTGAGCAGYCTTCCAGTACCTYGAGTGGGTCACAAGAAGCTGGAGAGTGACCTTTTACCAGTAGTAGTGTAGTGACAGGAAAAGTTGAAATGGCTTTAAACTAAAACAGGACAGGTTTAAAATGGATGTTGAAGTTCTTACCATKAGGATGGTGAGACACTGRMRCAGGTTGCCCAGAGAAGTTGTKGAYGCYCCATCCCTGRCAGTGTTCAAGGCCRGGTTGGATGGGGCTTTGAGCACCCTGGTGTASTGGAAGGGGTCCCTGCCCATGGCAGGAGGTTTRGAACTAGATATCTTTAACTAAGGTGTCCTCGAAACCAAAATATTTTGTGATTTCATGAAAAGATCTGTTTGACTTATACAGCCATGAACCCTATAATTGGTGAAGTCTCCCTAAATGCCTACTTTTCATACATAAATTTAATGCAGAGATGTAGATGACTCTGAAGGTTTCCAGAGGTGTGTTATATTTGTGTTAATTGTAAGCAATGAAATGAAATGCATTACTTTCCCCCTCCAGTTTTGCTGAAAGAGAAATTCTCAAAGCTAATTGTAGAGGAAGAAGCAATCCAGAAGTGGTTTTGAAATTGTTGGAAATCTGGGACAAGGGATATCCTCCAGCATTGCCAGAAGATTTTATAGTAAGTCTATTCTTMTTCCCTGAATAAAATGAAATAAATACTTATGTGTGATTTCACCAGACTGTTTTGGTCAATGTTACAATATACCAAATACTTAGACAGACAAAGTAAATGTTGGGGAAGATAGGAYATATCATAAAAAAACCATCATGACTGCCTGTAAGGATGAAATTATTCTTTACTTCACCTACATTCAAAATAATTTTATGTTTGGACAAGTATCTTATTTGCTGATTTTTTTTTTATTTTTTTTTTTTAATGAAAGACATTAATAGAAACCAATTCAGATTTCTTGGAATAAATRCTATGATCCCAGACTGAAAATGTAATATATACACATGTTTCTAATTCTGTTTAAACCACATTTGTGCTTAGGGACATGTAAGTTTGTTTTGGTATGAATCACTAAGACAATAATTCTGCATTCTCATTTCTCCTCCTCACTGTAGCTCTGCTCTTTACCAACCTCCACTACAATGTAATATCATGATCCTAAGTACTGACAAATAACATGTCAAATATAATGCCAAATAAAATCCTAATGCAGCTAATTGCTACTACTACCAAATAAAACTCTAAAGCCTCTTAAAATGTAGCTTCGAAAGGAATAGACTAACATCACTTAGCAGCATAAATTAATCCTTGTTCAGTTTTGTGCTTACAAGGTTCAACTGCAAACCAGCAGCTGGGTAAGCTCATTAAAAAAGCCKCATACTATCTACATGAGCTGCACCAAAATCTGAAGTACAGTTTTATCCAAAGCAGAAGTAATTTGGCATTAGCAAAATATCAGTCTCAGACCTACAGCACACAGTTCTGTTTTCTTTTTGCATGAATACTATCAGCATATATTTTCCTGCACTTTTAAATTAATAATTGGCACTGGCTTTCTCAGACAGTGTAGCAAGATACAATCTATCCAAGAAACAATATATCCAAAGAATGATGAAGATGTCCTTTGTACAGATAATTGTCAAAATGGGCTGTGATCCACATTTCTTGTTTCTGTTTCTAGCAATTTTTAATTCACAGAATAACACAATAGAGAAATTAGCAAGGAATCCTCAAAAAAAAATGAGACAAAGAAATTTCTAAAGATTTTAGTGTGTCAATCTTTCTGGAACATAAAATAGTGAAAAAATGAAAAGTTCAGAGTTGAAGCAGCAGACTCTCCAATCTCATGCATTATTAATTGCCTTAACAAAAGTGGCATGTACTTGTCAACATTCATTAGGAAATTCAAAGCATGTTAATCTATTTAAGGAGTGTCATATTATGAAGCCTATCCAATGTAACTGATAGTTTYGATGATATGCAATTTTTAGTGAGTTGTCTACAACTACTAATCACCTTGGACAAAATCAAGCCTTGTGATCACAGAAGAACAGAGTTCCTTTATCCATGTTTCAATCTTAATTTACATTTAGTTTTGCATAATTGAAATTAATTAGAATAAAYGTGCATCAAATAGTTAAGAAGTCAGTAACCTGATTTCAGCAGAAAGTTTAATTTCAGTTACACAGGAATGTTTTCTGTATTTTTTTTTCTATTTCTGTCCATCAAGTTTATGCCTTCTTTATTCCAGTGTGATTTTGCTCATTTTCATCATCAAGAAGAAGCAGCATTTTCTAAAGAAGAGATAAATGATGTTGCCAACTTTAAGAAGTGATTAACACAAGATGTTCAAGATGGAAATTCRGTGAAGTAGGGGGATGTGGTTTAGGAATAAGGTTTAATCACAACTTCAAAAGATACATCAATGCAAATAAGTGAATCTTCAGCTGAGTTCCCTTAACTGGTAGATACCTCTAATAAAACACCCTTAAATTTTCTTAATGTCATGTAAATCTCCTCTCCTCTCCTCTCCTCTCCTCTCCTCTCCTCTCCTCTCCTCTCCTCTCC
>NW_026623233.1:3906392-3909399 GCF_030028575.1 Malurus melanocephalus | reverse complement strand
CTCCAATGCACCACAGAACAAAGCCATACTGTCAGCAAAGATACTCCTTTTACCAAAGTGGAAAAGAAAGTAATGTCTCAGCCTTAAAACGTAAACTGAAAATTTTGATCATCCTCTGGATGTCACTTTTTGTAAATAGACTTGGATTACATGGTCTCCCTATCTGCACAGGCTTTTATCACTCACGTGTGAATAATGAAAATATAAGTTGTTCATGATGAACACATTCAGTGATAGTCATTAAACACTAAACATTTTGATGGAAAGATTCTAGAACCTTCCATACAAAAAGAATTGTCTAATTTATTTAAAGTAATTTATTGTTTGGAGCCCTTTGACAGCAGGTATTGAAGCCATTGTGTGTTGCTGCCTGTTTAACTGCATTGTCTGCTCTCAACTTTTTCTCAGTGTCCTTGTATCAGCGAGATTAAATAACCCTGACAGTTAAAAAGCCTTGATTTAACTTGCATGGATATATCTGGAGTTCCATGCCAGACCTGAGTTCATTCAAGATGTTGCTTGACAAGCTGATCCTTTGAACTCAATCTGTGCTTGATCTTGCACCTCTGTGTTGCCATGGCTCCCAGATTAAATAATGGAACTATTTTGCCCTAAAGGCGCACCAACAACTAACATATTGCAAAGAGGTCTTCCTGCTTGAGCTTTCAGTTCTGGAATACTGATGCACAAAACCTCTTCATGCACAAGCATTCTCATCACTGAGTTTCCTTTATAAACCTTCAGAATACCCTTTGGAGAAAAAAAAAATAGAAAWGGATGTAACTGGAATTTCTAAAACTCCATTTAAATTATTGTTATGGTCTCCACCCTGTTAACCTTTATGATAATATTTTCCACAGTAGTTGTAAATTGTTTCCTGAAATGTGCCAGAACAGGTGACATTGGCAATTTCTTCATTTTACTCATATGTTCAATRGGTAAAAATTATTGTAATAAATTTTCACAATAATTATGATCCCTAAGAAAATATTGCCCCTGTCTTTCTGTAAGATATATGAATATCAAAGGGCATACCATTGTCACACCAAGTGAAAGTTCCTTTTGGAATATCATAAACAAAATACAGCATCAAATCACAATATATGTTACATGTTAGGAATCTAGGTAAATAAATGTATTCCCAATGTAAGCAGTTTTTCTTCACAGAAAAGCATTGTAATTTAAAGAGCAGACAAAAAAACATTTATTCTGTGAAAGGCTGGACCTGCAGGAGGCGATTGAAAGCTCTGTGATGCCATGTAATACTTGCAAAGTACTGATTGCAACTATAGGACATATATTTTAAATATTTTTCAATAAATATTATGTTTACCATACTAGTTGAGATTCAAACTGTGAGATTTGTAGTCATGGTGGCAAGCATTTCCCAGCAATCAAAATATTTTCAAAGAACTCCTGTAGTGAAGAATATTCATCTGAAAGAGGGAAGTTTGTTTTTATTGTTGTGAAACCTTTGSTTGTGTAATTAGAGAGGAAAAGCAGATGAAATAAACCTAACTGGATTTTATATCAAATATTAAATACTTTGATCAAATTATTTTTCTTTTCTGTTTATTTTTCTTTCTTCCTTTTGTCTTCCTCTTTTTGTTTCGATCTTTTTTTAAAAGATTTTGAAAATTTTGACATTTTTCCCACTTTTTTTTTTTTTTTTTTTTTTTTTTGAGACAAGCATGAACATATTTTAATGAAAGCTTTAAATTTTGACAAAACTCTACTATCTCCATTAATGGTAAATATAAGAACAATTTTGCTGTTGAGTGAGTGTTGTTATTCACCTGTGTTCTGTGGGATACTGCACTTGTGTGTGCCCTGAAAGCATTACTGCGAGTTAAAAGGAAGAATGTATGTCTGATGCCTACAATCAGGGATATAAATCCRTGTATCAACTCGTAGGCAGAAGAGGATCATTTCTGAAATATCAAGTACAGCTATCTGTGACTGAAATCTGAGAGTTTTGTTATAAAATATAACATTCTGTTGTAGTTCAACAYGGCTTAAAAAGACATTTTTCAGCCACTTTAGATTTTTCTTTCCGAGGAATACAAAGTTTTGTCTCGACTAAAGGGTGACATTGTTTTGTGATATTTATTCCTGTTCTGTGGGTATTCCCTGCCCTGTACCCCTGTGAAGCCTGCCCTTTTTAAAAAGGTTTTGGAGCATATTTGATTTCAGTGTTCRAGGCACATTATTGTTTTAGTCAATGTTTCAGCAGGGTGCTCTGTTACTGCCAGAGCACAGATAGSTCCTGTTCAGCTCAGTGTTAGATAACACAGATTCTTGAACCAGATTACAGAAACTGAGAAAAACCATATGGCTGAGAAATTAGTCTCTATCTTCTGTAGTACTTTGACCACATTCATATCTTTGAATTTATAGGGTGTGCAAAGGCCTCTCACATAAAAGGTCCAAGATAGGGAGCAACTGTATTCTTCATGCTGGAGGAGTTCATCAGATACAGCACTGATTCCTAATGATGAGAAAGAAGGGCCTCTGGTAAAAGTGTTTTCCTGTGTTTCTGGTGGTTTTTCCTTGCCTTGAAAAGCAGGATAGTACTGAAATAATACTGAATAATACTGAAACAATGAAGATGAATTTTCAAATTAAACTGTAACTATTCTAGGTTACYATGATAGGTATGATCTTTAAAAGAACATCTGTAACTGCATTTTGTATCAGTCTGTGTGAGTCCCTTGCATCCCCATTTTTTTGGCTGCTGATACTGTTTCAGTTTATTAAGTGTAATCTGCTGCCCACATCAATACTAATATATTTAGCATTAATCTTCCTTGCTGTGTTGCAAGAGCTCTGGTTCTCCTGCCTCCTCACTAGAAGCTTGTTTGCCATCCATCAAGTCATGATGACATGCCACTTATTTTTTTCTTTTAATTCAAACATGATCTACAGGATCCCCCTATAAATGCAGCAGCAGGAACTCTAGAATTGTCAACCCCAGTGCCAGGGTTTCCCCAAAAGGAAAGATTCTTTT
>NW_026623233.1:3888665-3906229 GCF_030028575.1 Malurus melanocephalus | reverse complement strand
TACCAGCCCTGTTCTACCTGGGAAAACTGGAATGGCCAGTTCTGTCATTTTGGTGATCAGCAGCTGGAGGCAAGGCAGCTTTTCCAGCCCAAAAGTCAGTCTTCAGTCTTGTGATTTCTAGTCCTTCCAGCCATCACTCCCTTCCCCTGTGCTTCTCCCTTTTTCTTTTTCACTCTCCAGGAGTTGGATGCTTCTGGGCACACTCCCCAAACAAACAGAACTGTGTTTTGGGGTAGGAGTTGGGGGCTTTGCTCTCACTCTGCCGCCCCTATACTGAAACTGGCAGCTCCAGGAGTCTCTTGGCTTCTCTCCTTCTCAAAGTTTCGGCTTTATCTGTTTCACCCATCCCTCGCATGTTTCAAGAGAGACTCCACGTGATGGCAAAGCAGAGGGAGCAAGGAAGAGGAAAGAGAAGGTGATTTTGAAGGTTATGTGATTTTTCTGGTTTGCCCTACTAAGTTTGTAAAAGTTATCACCTTTTTATTATCTCTGACCCTCTCCCATGTCCATGCCTGTCTGCCACCTCCTCRCTGGAGGAGGAATACTTTGCAAAAGAGCTTTCATTGACTGTGTATCGCCTACAGACTGGAGAGAGACCAAAATRTTTCTCACTGGGAGAGCTTTAAAGTAGAAGAGGTTGGCGTTTTCCCATCACAAGGAGCAAGTCAGCCAGAGATAGCCAAATTATGTTATTTCTTGTAGTCACACCCTGAGAATTGRCAAATTTTAAGTGCCATGTTATACTAAGATGACCTGGCATATATTCCAGGGGATTTGTTATAAGTTTTATAAAACTTTGATGGTATGTTTGAATGGATATCAATCAAATTAATTGAAGTATGAAAGAAACCTTAAAATAAAGACAGGGGAAGTAGGAGCTGGCTTAAATATAACCAGGAGGAAATAAAGAAGAAGTCCCTGCTAAGGAAGACTTTTACTTTTGCTTTCTGAAACATGASAGTTTAAAATACCAGCTTTAGTTTCATCCCAAAAGAAGTAAATTAATTCAGACAGTGAGGGAGGCAGCCCAGGTGCTGGTGGGTCAGGAGCCCTACACAGCAGTTCAGGCTTGTGTTTAACTCCCTTTCATCACAAAAACGAGGTGGAATGGGATCTGTGTTATTGGGAGCTGTAATTACTAATTGTTCCTTATTTCACTGGGATGCACTCAGCCTATTAACTGGGATAACTGTGTTGTGACAGCCATAATTGCACTGGTGCTAACCCTAACAGACAGGGAGACTGGCTTTTCTGATAAAAGATGTCAGACAGAGAAGGATCATTTTCCAGGTGTCTGAGGGGAGGCCTTTACCCATGGAATGCAAGTTTTATTTTAGGTTTGATCTCAGTGGGAAGAAGATATTTGTATGACAAATTGAGGAAGCAGCAAATAAAGAGGATTAAACATATACAGAATATTAAGAAAACTTTCAAATAGGTGGAAGCATGGAGCTTTATTTTTCAGTTGCATGGTTTGTCACTGGAAGTGCCTGAACTAAGCAACTGAGTGCACAAAGCTACTGGATTCTGTGTATGCACAAGGACCTAGTTTGYATATAAAATCTGAGCAAAATGAGAAGAGCTCAAAAACCCAGACTCTTGAATGGTTGCCTAGAAATGGAGAGCAAACTGCAGATGGGAGAGTATACTGAAACAGAATGCTTGGATATGGTTAGTGTTTCCAATACTTTTGTCCAATTTAAACACCTGTGTCGCCTGTTTGCTGAACAGTAGGAGCTGCCTGTGRTGTTACAGCTCAGATTTCCAATGGGTCCTGTGGCCTCTGCAGCTGAAGCTAACCAGAAATCGCTGCACAGAAATTATTTTTTTACACTGCCATATTTTCATTTCACTCCAAAATTAGTTGTTTTGTTTTGTTTTTTTTTCTTTTACAAGAAACCCTATTCTAAGGATCTCCAAGTAAAAAAATGGATTTTTCTAACAGCAAAGATTTGTTTGAATAACTAAAAATTTAATTGGTGCCATGTAATGTTGCCTGGCATAGTTTTAGCTGAGCAGAAAGTGGGCTGACATCAGAAGTGAGTGACATAAACAATGGCTGCATTCATGCCATGGTGGCTTCGTGTCTGCCTATCATCATGCTATTAAAAAAGGGACAAAAATCTGAGGTTAGTATTGCTCAAAATAAAACTTAACATATCTCAATTTCCCTCCAGAAGACATTCTATCCTTTGTGCAAAATGTGGGTTTTCTTTGAGGTTTGTACGCATATTGGGTGGGGGGTTGTTTGTTTCTTTTTTATTGCTACCTAGAATGTTATAGTGGAGCTACCATTTTTGAAGGAAAATATGAATGTAAAACTGTATCTACATTGACTGTCACACTTCAATTTTGAGTTACTCTTGTGGTGATATTTGTATGCATTTTGGAGTGGTAGTAAGAAGAGAAAATTCCATTTAAAAAAAAATCAGTTTTAATTTTGGTATTTTTACAGAATATGATGGTAGCCATACAGTTCAAAAAGTAAGAGCTGTACTAAGGAAAACTAGGCAGTGATGGAAATCTCCTGTTCGACATACCTTCCTGTTAAAGAGAGAASAACAAATACATTGAAGAGTTTCAGGCAGTGAGAATTCAGTTAATTTAAATTTAATCATGATTTCATCAATTTCAGTCCATGGAACTTTAGCATGTAAATGTCTTTGGGGATGTGAGTCAAAGAGACTCAACATATTTAATATCTACRTTCAGCCACACAGATTAACACCTATAAAATGTCTCTGGGCTAAACTTACTCAGCTGCAAAGGAGTCATAATTTTTCTTTATGGCGTTACTACAGAAGTTACTTTTCTTAATTAAACAGACAACTTTATTAAGTCACAGATTTTTAAAAATCATATATGATCTAATGATGCAATCACAAAATCACAGAACAGTTGAAGTGGAAAGGGACATCCAGAGTTCATCTGTTCCAACTCCTTGGTCAAGCCAAGCCAYCTAGAGCCAGTTCCTGAGAAACAGKTATGRTGGTATTTGAGTATCTCCAAGGGTGGAGAGTCCACAATCTCYCTGGGCAATCTGTGCCAATGCTCAGTCACACTCACAGGATCAAAATGTGTTTCCTGATGCTCAGAGGGAGCCTCTGGTGTTCCACTTTGTGCTCGTTACCTCTGGTCCTGTCACTGKGCATCACTGAAAGAAGCCTGTATGCATTTCATGTRTATTCTTATACACAGAAATGTACATTTAAAAGATGACTATATAATCTAATATTCTATATTCATCTAATAATCGATGAATATAATCTAACTAATAATCTCAGATTTATGCCTCCTCCTGTCTGTCTTGTTTGGTGTATYGTGGAATTGATGCAATTGTCTTAACTGGATATTTTAGAGTGTTTTGTTATGGGCAGTATAAATTAAAAACAGTTCTGATTTTATTCTTATATGTTTCATGTTTTCTCCAAGTAATTATCCCAGTAAAATATTAATTCTGGTTTTACAAATGTGTCCTCGAATTTGAGCCCTTTTCCCACAAACGAAAAATACACGTACTTTGATTCCAGAGTTGAGTGTGCCAAAATGGGTTCCAGCTGAAGTAATGTGTCACCTGTACTCCAGCATTTCTGTTTGTTTCCTGGATAAGAATGGGCAATTAAAGCTGGATGTTTAATGCATCTTTTTAATTCCTCTACGGATATTGGAATGAGAGTCAGGTGCTTCTAAAGGACTGCATGTAAATTCTTTGCCTTCCTTCAATACCAAAACTGTCAAACTTTTACTACAACCAGGTTCCATCTCTTTATATTTTTTGCCTCTTTTTCATGAAACTATACCAGTTTGATTCCAGCTAAGAAATAACAATAGGTATTTTTTCTTTGTTTTACCATGTCCTGATCTCTGTGGGTGTTTGTAGCCCTTTTTGTGATAATGGTTCCGGCATGCAGCTTTGTCTGTGCTGGGTTTTATGGAACAAACTGATGTTTGAAACACGCACAGCAGAATTTCCATGCAGTGTCAATTCATACGTAATATTTTTCATTAGCATCTTTCATCCCAGGAATTAATTTGTACATTGCACCTTACGACTTTAAGATGTCAGATTTAAATTTGCCCTTCAGATTTCTCTCCTACTTTTCATTGGTCACATATTTGGAAGAAAGGACTGTAGCACACAGTAWAAAGCAACAGCTGCAATAGCAACAGAGGCAGCAACAATGCAATTTTACTGTCCATGCCTATGATAATATATAAGATTGACACAGATGTGCTGCTTGGAAAGTGCCAGCTGCTGGCACTTCTTTTCTTGTTGACTAAAATCGAAYGAAAAAGAAATGGAACAGATTATTTCTGTGACACACCACTTACTTCGTAGATATTTCAGCAAATGTAAGGGCACATTGCATAGCTGAATATATTTTACCCTTGGATACATTCAATTTGTATTCATTTTGGAATTTACTCTGTTAATTAGAAAAGGTTATAAGATTAATAAGTAGTCATTGCTAATGTATGCAATGGAATATAAGATTCAGTTGATGTTTTTTTCCCAAAGAGRCATTAGAGATTAGCTCATACAAATCACAGTGAGCAGTATATCCTCTCTTTCAAAGCTGGTCTTTATGTTGCTTTATAATCTCTGAATCATTTCTAAAATTCCTGCCAGAAAAACCAACAAAGCCCCAGCAAACTATACCCTACTAACATAAAATGATCTATTGCAGTTTCATACTCTCTTATTGAAGAGTTGATTTTCAAGCAATTCTTTGTAGATGTATAATGATAGAGAGCTTAGAAACACACAGGAAATACCATAGCCCATTCAATTGCTCTTATTTGTTAAGAAAATGTAGAGTTAACTACAGTCTGGGGGTTTTTTTGTCAGGTTTCAGGGAATTRGAGTGACCCTTGGCATGTGTTCCAACCCCAGCCCACATCATGTCTGGKATTCATGATGATGACAATGACCCAGAAAGTCAAGGTGCTCTCTGTAGCTCAGCAAGCTCAATGTGCCCAAATTTCAACTGACAAAAGAGAAGGTCAGCCTTTCCTCTTCTTTGTGGCCACCCGGAGTGGGGTTCACCTCAGAATGGTGTCAGGATGGCCTTTAAGTGGGTGATTTCCTGATCAGATCACTCAGATTTAAAAAAGACTCTTAGGATTGAGAATTCTTTGAAGCTGGGAGGTGAATCATCCACTACAGATGATCTCATCTCCAGTGCAGGTGCAGGAGAAAGAAGGAAATTTCATCATCCAACCTCTTACTTTTGCTGTTGATGGAAGAGACAGGTCAGATTTTAGCTAGATCTGGAATCTTCTCACACGTCAGTCGTAGTTCAGTCACTTTAGTTTATCATGACATTTTCTTTGGCTGATACGATKGGAAAAAATTTGCAGCTTTTCTAGATCTTCATATAGAAGCTGAAAAGAACTCTGAAGTTCATGTGCTCTCTCTGCTTCTTATAAACTATCTAGAGATTTCGTCTGACAATTTTTTGAACAGACAATTGTCTAAACCTATCCTTTCACACCAAATGTGTTTATTTCAATATACAGATATCTTCTAGATTTAAAAGACCAACTACCTCCCCCCAGAAGACCAAAAAAGGGAATATCCACATGCAGACACCTAAATATAGGTGTCAATAATCTGAATGCCAACTCATGTCAGCTGTTTCAGAAAATAAAATGWATACCAATATGTCATTTTGTACTCTTCCTCATTGTTTCAGTAAATTTGTTACTGTTGAGAGGGTGTCTAAAGGCCATATCAAGAACTGCAAGTTTAGCAAAATTGAAGAGTAAATTTTAGATTAGTTTTTTAATTTTTAAGAATTTAGTAATTTTCTGAATGGTTGCAATACATAACTTGCGCAAATTATGCRAACTAGGATTTTAGCTGCAGAAAATGCATTATTTTATTTGAAGGTCTATTGGACTCCTAAGACATTATATTCAAACAAAAAATTCTATGTAACAAAGATTCACTGCTAATTCTTTAAATGCTTTGATATCATAAAGTTAATTTTTTTTAGAAAATTAACACTAAAAATAACAAAGTTGAACAAATATTTATGAAATAAATGGAATCTGATAAATAATTWAGCTTCTGTAATTGGTACATCCTATATTTCATTAGTAAATATAAGAAAAATTGAAGGCAAGGGAAAAATTCTGTTGAAAGCAATTGAAATAGTCACTGGTGCAATAATTACACTGTTATCAGAAACAATTTTAGTTGCTCATTGAACCATGTTTTATTCTGTTTATTGACCTTTTCTTCCCTGATAATAAAACCTGTGTTTTTCTCTTTACTTTTCAGTGTAAATTATTGTGGTGAAATATAAGCTCAGAAATGTATGAACATGTTTTCAGGAATTCATTCAATGATCCACACAGACTTATATGTCCTTTTCAGCAAAACATGGTCCATCTGTTGAAGGCATAAAAATCTATATACATTGTGGTCCCTTAAGTGTGCCCACAACTTCATGTGTAAAAATAGGCTTTATTAAAAACATTYCATAGTTCTTTATTATACTGTAACCTCTTACTGCTTTATATAAATAGATTGTAGAACTGTTATATTAGAAATTAAATATTAATGCACAATGTGCTTTCAAAACACAAGCTTCAAAATGCAGTTCATATTTTACTTTTAGTGCTCAGCTAAAAATGAGTTTTCAAAATAAATCTGAACAACTACTGGACATTTTTGTTTATGACTGAAGGCTCTCCACATTATTCTGTAATGACATAAAAGTTAATAGATTATGCAATATAGTTTTAGAGTATCCAAAGCTGCTGTGGTATGGTTTATCACTCTGCAGTGCTATGTCATTGGTCATATTGAATGATCAAGGACAAGAGCCTTTCCAGCTGGGGACTGAACTTGCACAGATTACTGTGAGAGTTTATAAAAAAGATCAGTTAAAGGAGGCTTTTTACAATGGTTAAAGTTTTATTTGTACATTTGATTGCAATGTGGTTACATGGTCATCTAAATAAAAACTTGCCATTTTGTGTTGCAACACATCTTCAATGAGATAACTAGTATATCAGGGGTTTTTTTTTTTTTTTTTGTTTTTTTTTTTTTTTTTTTTTTTTTTTTTTAATGGATATAAGGTGAAGTAAGACTGAATGATTTCTTCAGTTTCTAAATTATATTGGTTGTACTCAAAAGTCCTATTTGAAAAAGAAGACTTTCTGTCTGTTGAGCTCCCATGCAGGTTTTAGGAGGACACTGGAGAACAGACATCTGCTTAATCATCAGGTTTAATCAGCGCCAAGGTCTGGTCAGGTGAACACTGTTTTCACTGCAATGATTGACCCACTTTGTTTTTCACAAATAGGCTGTTCAGAACAGCATTAGCAGGTGTCCATTTTTCTAGATATTAAAGGTAAGTATCACCCTAAACTATGCAGTTAAAATGATTAAATTAACATCCCATAGTATTAAAAAAAAAAAAAAAAAAAAAAAAAACAAAAAAACAAGCCAGCAAGCCCACAATAGCCTCCTGAATTGCCATACTTGAAAATTAGCATGGTTTATAAAAGCTCTGATATTGCAGCTCTGAAAACAGAGGTTTAAGTTAGTGGAAAACTGCCTGTACCTGCACAGGAATGTGCTGATAATTTTCAATTCTTTAGAAGCACAAACAAAGGAATTCCATTTTCCCAATATAATCCTCCTTTTTTTGATACTATGTGTAAATGTTGTGTCATATGAAGAAGGCCATTTATTTGACCATTATTTTTTTTTAATCACACCTCTCGGGAAGAACAAACAGTTTGGGACATTGTAAAGAGTAAATGAGCTCACTTCCCTTCTTTCATTGACAGGAAAAAGGGAAAAATACAGCAAAAAMTGGTATTATGTCACTCATTGCTCCATCATCTGTCTGACAGCAACATGAGAGATCCTTAAAAATCCAGACCCCTAAGAGGTGCTCARATGCAAAGACTCTCAAAAAGCAGAGAACATAGGGCAGCATTCCAGCCTTAGGAATGAGGTTAAAGAATCCCAGGTGCTCTGTGAGAAACAGAGTTAAAGGAGGAACAGAGTTACCAGGTTCACCCTGAAAAGAACAATATTGATTATGAGATTTAGAAGCAAAATTAACGGTTGAGCTGGAAATGAACAGCTGTGTGTTCATTAAAGATTTCTGTCTCTATTGCTCACATGCTCATGCACAGTTTTTCGATTTAGGTACCAATTATTTCTATTTCATCTTGCTGTTTGTTTGGCTGTTCCCCCAGCAGATATTTAAGATTGTGAAACRTGGGAATTTTCAAATGATCTTATATCACACTTATATCACATATTTTCATGCTATTACAGAAGAGTTCTGGTTGAAGAGAATTCATCTCTGGCAAAGATGTAAAACCCAAAAAAAATGCATTACTTATCCTTTTTTAACAGAAAACCACTGCATATACATTTGCATGTATAAAATGTTTCTGCCAGAGGCGCTTAAGATTATCATTAATTCTTCTCTTTAACTTCCTAAAATCTTCCCATACTGAGATTTTGCAGGCTTGTATGTAGAAACTGACAGCGAARGCATGACTTTGTCCACCATGAAGCACTGTGATCTAGCAAGTGTACTTCTTCTTGAGAATCTGTAAAAGTCAAGATGCTTAACTATTTCACTGTTCATCAAAGCATGTCAGGAAAGTGAGAGAGTTTGTTCTCTGAAGAGATGCTCAATCAGCTGTGACTGACAGCTCCTTTTTGTGCCATGGATTTATAGCTTTGGGGAGTGTATTTATTTACCTCTTTTTTCCCCTCTCCCACCATTTTGGCAGGTCTCTGCAAGGCTTCTGGCAGGACATGGCTCTGTTGTTATGAGACCACGTTTCAGACACCCTTAGCAAGTTATTTCCCACTTGAGTTTGACCACAGACYTGTGGTGCTCCTTGAAAGGCACAGATGTGGAGCTGGATCTCTGTTCAGCTGAGAACAGTCCTTGATGTCTGGGGAGCTCAAGCACACCCCTGCAGTTTTTGAAATAGCTGTACTTCTTTGAGGAAAGCCCTGCCAGGTGGGAAACTTAATGGGGCACACAGTTTGCTKGTATCAGTGTCAGGTATTTCAATTTATGACAAGTCAACTCTGAAGAGCCAAAATAGAGCTTATAAACACGTTTCAGATACTGCTGCTGTCCTCATCCAGACGTTTCTGATAAGTGTGGCCTGTGAATAATAATGTTTGTTGCCCTCATTTAATAATTTTTCTAGGTGAAAGTGATAGTATATGAAAAATACTTTGAAAATGTGACTCAAATATTTGGAGAAAAGTCTAACAACTGTCAAGTTTCTGTAGATTGTCTAAGGGCTCAAAAAGCTCTATATGAGAATCCTGTGAATCTTTATGGAGGAAAATGWTCAAGTGTGTCATCAAAACACACACAACGTGTACTACTAATAGGTGCTACAAATGGCTGTTCCATATGCACATACTCACCTGACAAACAGGTTAATTGTCTGGTTAGAAAATGCCTGTTGGAAGATTGAACCAGTGGGAAATGGATTGTGTACTGCTGATTTTTGTGAAGGGAAATTGTGGGTTTGATTCATTACATTGGACCAAAGAGGTCCAATTTTGTGCTGTTTGATCACAATGCTCTGTATAGGCTTGTCAACCACAGTAAGTGCCCTCAGATAAAGAAATCTGATTGACAAAAGATATATCAGGCTGGTCAAGCACTAAATTAATGTGTTTCTTTAAGAGGAGAGAGTTAGATGTAAACACTGGATCAGACAATTGTGGCCAATGAAAAACATCTGAACCTGGTATGGCATGGGTAGGGCAGAGCTGCTGAAATGTCATGGAGATGAGATGGTGGCCAGAAAGCAAACACTAGATGGTAGAAGAAGAGAAAAAATGGTAGAGAAAAGAGAAACCTGTTAGGACTGATAACTGTAGTAACAATTTCCATATGGTCTCTTTTTTATTTTGTTCTTAAGAGTATTGAAACTTCTCTGGCCATTCCTTTGCTCATGTGGAAGCAGCACATCTTTATACCAAGAGGTCTGAGCTGTACCCACAGATGAAGGATTAAACTCATTCTCTCTCTGTCCACACTCCTGAAGTGCCCTATCCTTCCTTTCCAGCTGCGGATCAGGAAACTGCCCCATTCAGTTTTAAATGGAGCAAAATGCTGGTTCTTCTCTTTGGAGAGTTCTTCACAGCCTTCTATAAATATTTTCCAGGACCTTTCACAGTGACCTGCGTTCCCATGATGACTTTTCTCCACCCACCCCCACAGAGATTCCTGTGACACACCTTTTGCATTGTACCACCCAGGAAAAACACCCCCTTATGCAATTGAAAGTATTGTTTCATCTTCAGTTTCTTGCTTTGCCAGAGGCCATGAGAGCTTATTATGAACAGGTGGTGGTAGCCACAGTCCTAGATTTTACTTTATTATTTGTGTGCATTTACAGCCTTCCTATGTGACAGTCTCATTTAGTCAGTGCTACAGGCAATCTCTGTCTGTACCTAAAATAYCTTTAACAGCTACATGTAGGGAACAATCACAGGGGAAAGAAAAAAAAGCATACAAAGCAAAAGGAACTTAGAAAGGAATTGGAGCCAGAGGAATTAATGACTGGCGTTCTTTTATTAACTAAAGGGACACGTAGTTTGAGAATCATGCAGAGTCTGCTTGTAMTGATTCTATTTTTGTTGATGTTTTGTCCGTTGACTTTGCTTAAAATAATATCTCAAGAGATACCTGGTATCTACTGGCAGCAAATTTTAGCAAAGTAGCTCTGAAACTGAAAAATTGGGCTATTCTCTACACAAGACAACTACGTTATACAAGCACATGAAATATCTGTGAATCTTGGCATTATATATTGGGAAGTGTGACAAGTTCCTATAAACTCACAGACACAACCAAGAAATAGTGCTAAGAAAATATTTTTCTCTCTTTTCAAGCCTTCAGCTGGAAAGACTGGGAGGTAGTATCTTTTATGTCTTTTTCTGGTACTCAGTGGAATGTTCACATTTAAAAGTTCTTTTATGTTCTTTCTTCCCAAAGTCCTTGTAGCACTTRTTATCTCACAAAGTTTCCCTTATCCCCTTCCTGCCACCCTGTCACCACTTMAAAAATTGTTAAGCTAGGGCTGAGAAAAATAATTTGCTCTGTGTAATCCCAAAGTGAAGACCTTAAACTGGCAAACAGAAATGGATTTATAACCTCTTTACAAACTACGCCTCTCTCTATTTCCTTAGAAATTTTTTCCTTAGATTTTCTGTCTTACAGGTGCTTATAAGTGTTTTGATGGAGAGATTAGGCAGAAAGTGCAGTATAGTCCAGCTGGTCGTTGGACACCCCATCAGGAATGTCTAACAGTCTGCCCGTTTTCTGATACTTACCTAAATCCCAATTAATTTCCTTCATACCCCCACCCATGCTGCAGCTTTGAGATCATAATAGAAACAAGTTTCACCGTGTCCTAGTTCCTTGAGGGATAAAATTAAGTATTTTCTTCATCCCAGAAGTGTAGGTTGGTGAGTAGGTTATAAAATTCATGTTGTCTCCATTTCCAAGGTGTTTTTATTTGTTCAGTGTATTGTCTCTCTGAGGAACTCTAAGTGTATTAGAAAGGAAGTCCTACTCAGGAACGTAGAAAATAATGTGGCGTTCCTCACAGCCAGTATAASAAAAACACATTTTACAGTATCCAATGTGCAAAGAGAAGAGTCATCATTTTCCCAGTCTTTTTACTCTCATGTTTCAAGGGAAGAACAGCAGAAACATGTTCATCGTGCCCCTTATTCCAGTGCAAGAGGGCTCACACATAACTACATATTTTTCTCATCTTTTCCTTGTATATCTTGTATGAATTRTAAGTGGCTTTTGCTTTCTCTGTCCATCCATCTATTCTGAAAAATATTTGTTCTCCCCTGTCATAAAATCCTCCAGTGACTGGGATTTTATAACCTGCCTAAGTGCTCTTTTCTGGTGCTTCACTAAATGTTCTTAACTCAAATGCTTTCCCTCTAATTTAAAAGAGAATAAAAAAAAATAAAAAAAAAGAAACAATACACCCACATAGACTGCATTGTTTCCAAGTAATTTTTATTTAACTTATCTCTGGCAAGATCTGCTAACCTGCATTTAGATGTCCATTACAAAAAAAATAATTAAAGCTGTGCTGAGTCTCATTGGTTCCTTCTACACCCAAAGCAGAAAATGAGACTCCCCTCGACGTCTCCATCTGGCCTATTTTAGCTAAACAGCAAGATTAATCATGACCTGGAATTTGCTACCTCACTCAGCTAGAGAGAGACCTCAGGTAAATTAYGACAGAGATCTAGATCTTTACTTTAACTCTGGCAAGTTCCACCTAGAGGAGAGCACAAGATCAGTGTTGCTACATAAGACTGATCAATTTCTGAATTAAAACCAGTCTTACCTATGGTATCCAGAATCAACCAATAACATCACCATAGCTGCTCAAACATCCAAGATTTATCTGGTATCTCACAACCAGTTCAGGTATGAAGAAAACCCCCAAAAGTGGAGTCAAAAAAAAAAAAGAGCATAAATTAAAGATGCCCAAGGGATTTTACAAATATGTCAGGACATTAATTATGATTAGGCCAGAGAGTAGATGCATGAAAATCTGAAATAGTGAATGAGATTACTCCAGGTTCATATAATAACTAAAATATTTTTTTTTTAAAAAACCCTGGAATTTAATTAAAAACCGAACCAAACAAAAGAATTTCTAGCTGTTAAAGGAAATGTGGAGAAAACTTTCCAAACATTAATGTTTTCAGAGACACAGAAGTGATGTGGGTGCCTTCAACGTGAACCTCTACACCCTTGGATTTGCCCTTTGTCTCTACTCATCTCACTGTGCAGCCATCAGAATCTGATGTGAAGATTTCCATCAAGAAATCCCTTGGGGAGTATTCAAGCCAATGCCTGAAAGAAATAAGTAAAAAKAAGAGACTTGCTTGCAAGTTTACGTTTCATTCTAAGGCAAATTTGCACACATTTTTGCAAAAAGCAAATTAAAAAACAGTCATAGTTGTCAGTCACAAAGTTAAACATCCAAAGTTTATGKTTTTTTTTTAAGTAGGAATTCAGAGAGTTTGTGCCTATTTTTTCCATTTTTCAAATACATATTTTCCCAGGAAGCCTAACTTATTCAATACAAAAGACACAAATAACACAAAACAATAGCAAATTTTTGACATTTTTCTTTTATGCCTTGAACAAAAGGTTCCACTACATGAGTTCTAGAAGTGGYTTCCAGCAAACATTTCTGTTACTATTTTCAGTACACACCTTTTAACAAGGGTTGAGAATAAGAAGTGGAAAACCCATCCAAGCATCTTCAGAAAATCTTAGAAGAACACATTTTTTTTCACAGAATAAAATTAAAAGGAAAAGCACTAATCAAGACAAATATCAGCTGCTTGAAAAGTGTTATACACATACATCTGACCCAGGCTAACTGCAACTACTTCTTCCTTTTTGTGGGTTTGAGGTTTGAGCCAAAGACCTCTGGGGAGCACTGGGCTAWGTTAACTTTTATCTAAAATAAAAATATGTAAACATGAACGAAGACAAAAGGCAAATASACTTTATCAGAACTTGCTGCTTATTACTTCTTGTTGAGTTACTAAAWGTGGACACTTTTTAAAGTGAAAGCCTGGCTGCATATTTTTGCAGCTCTTTGTGCTGAGAGGCACTGGGGCATCCTTGAGGCTGACTACTGGGAGCTCTGGAATATAAAAATAACTAGAGAAGTGTGCATTTGATTAACAAAAATAAACACCTCAGTAACTTYTGAACTGTGAATCAACAAATGAACACTACTTAGCTGTAAAAGATTGAGTTCTAAATGAAAAAAATATTTGCTGAATTTCTGATCACCCATTAGAAATTTGCATTGCAGATGAGTGACACTTTGAAAGGGTCATATCAATTTTTGTGTGTGTTTCAACACTGCTGAAGCTTAATTTATGTACTGTCATTGGAGAGAGGGAAGTATAATGGATTTTTAATTATTCTGAGTTTCAAAGAGCAAATGGCAGGTAGTCCAGTTTCCAGACAAAGCAGGAAGAGAATTAAGAGTTATAAAGAGCAAATTAGACAGTCATGGCCTATTAAAATTTTCTTGGGAATGTGACATTGCTATTTTTAAAAATGTTTACTTTCATTTCTTGATTCACTCTCAGGATACAATGCTTTATCACATTTTAAAAATGGTTAACAAGGTTGCATGCACCAAATTATCTCTGGTTTATTTATATTCCCAGATACCTCCTCACTTTTGGATAAGTAGGTTGATGTACCATACAAAGGCAACAAATCTCTGCTATTAGATTTAATATTTTGGAGTTTTTTTCCAGTTCCTTGACTCAAGAAAGTAGAAAGTTTTTCACAGACTCTGAAAAAGTTCTTAATTCTCAGATGGTGAAATAAAGTAGCTCATTAATGGGATTTTCAAGCTTAAGTTCTTTCAGTAACCTCCAGCACTTAGGATGAGAATTTAAAGGACCATACTGAAAGGATTGTTCTGGAAAATTATTGCCTTGGTGTGGTTTTGAATCTTAAATGCTTTTGTTCAGTAGTAGCTGATTGATTACAAAGGAGATAGCAGTACTTTTATTTTTCTCCTTTTCTTTCTTTCTGTTCATTAATAACATGATCCAGCACCTAAAACAGTCACAAAAAATCTTAATAATTTTTATATGGATTACACCATCACAATACCTAGAACAATTTTTCTCCCTAAACCTACCAGAACTTCATCACTAAAACTAATATTTACTATTCTCACTTCTCCCCCAACACACATCTTTTCCAACTTCCATGTCTCATTTTTCCTCTTTTCATCCTGGTTGCCACTTAAAGTGCATTTTACATGTGTTTTCATTAAAAAAGGCAAACTTTTATGTGCTCTTTTTCAGGTTCTGTTCATCTAAATATAGAGACTTTTGRTGGCTAGACAGAGTTCAGTTAAACTCTTTGAATAGTTTGAGGTTTAGAACAAATCTGGAGATCTTACAAGAAAATATTTCTTGGGAAATTTGGAGCTGTTCTGCTTTTGCTTGTGAAATACTGCAACAAACCCTGTTGGTGTTTCATCATTTGCAGTTCCATCTGGAACACATAAGGCAAATTTGCATACATAAAAATAAAATGTTATTTGAATATTTCAGACCTTCATTAAAGGCTTGGTCTAATTTCAGGTCTAATCACAGATGAAACTSTAGCGGTGTTGGGGGACACTTAGATTTGGACTAGTTCATATCTAATTTTCATCATCAGGAAGACTGCCTTCTCTTGGGGAAAGTCAATAATTAATAACTCCACTGCTTTTTCTTAAGATTATTGGAAAATAAAACAAGAAGTAAGTGGATTGGATTCAAATACTTGTTAAGCCCTTTAATCGGCTTTGAAGGTAAGAAGGTAAGAATTTAAAGACAAAAAAAGTTCTCATGCACCTATTGTTGATAATTCATATGATTTAGTGCAGAAACTTCCCCAGCAGAACATAAGACTGGTTATGGACTCTCCAAAKGAGTCTCTATATGGCTGTGACAGCTATGCTTCAACCATAAAGGAAATAAAATATGTTTTTATTACTGTGTTAAAATTTTTGGAATAGATTGGTTTCATTGTTCTTTAGAACATTACTTCATTGTGTTTCACAGCAGAGAAATTCACACTGGGACCTTTTGAAGACCCCTGGTGTCTGGAGAGCTCGAGCACAATTTAGAGGGCTTGCAATTGAGCTGTCTGCAAATCCTCAGAAGGAAACCCACTACTTCCATTATTTTGAGTTATTAGTGTTTGGTTCCTTTATTTTTCTAATGGATACACAGTGTGCAACACAGTTGATTTCTTTTCTCAAATTAGATTTACCAGTAAATGACATCAGTTTCACCAGAAATGTTCATATACCACAGAGACTATGGCCACATCTGCCATCAATAACATAARGTAATATCTGGGACACTCCAGAGGCTACTAAAAGTGGAAACAACATCTAGAGTATCGRGTTCTCAAACCAGAAAATTATGAAATGGCAACATCGTAAAATCCMCCTCTGTGAGTAATGGCAGACATGGACACAAGTCTCAGGCTCAGCATTAMATGTAATTTATCACTTCTGCTCCTGCCCTTCTCTGGTGAGTGCTGCTGCACTCTGCAGGATGGGGAATGCAAGCTGCCAAAAATGTGTGTGTGCTGCTGTTGGGGGACTGTCTGTGAGAGCAACACACAAAAAAGGAAATCAGACATGTGACATCCTCCCCATGGAAATTTTCCAGGAGGTATTTCAACCTCCTTTGAGGGAAAAGCAAGAGATGACATTTCTCTGTTTAGGAAATAGTGCTGGAGATGGGGCCTGGTGAAGTTCTTTGGGGAAAAAGAAAAGAAAAATAGTTAACTTCTTCTAGAGCTCAAGATTATAGCAGATAAGTGTAATGAGGAGAAATTAGTGATAATATGTACGTAAAAAATTATCTTTCAATCAAAAGAAATATTTTTTTATCAAGCAAAACCACAGAATCTGAAGGTGAAGGTTATTTATCTTGCCGGTACATAGGACCTAGAAAAATAAAGATAATGCAGTCAGTATGGACTATTAAAAACAACAGCACCTCCCACCACATTACAGTTAACCCAGCCTCAGAGAGGTGAAAATTGTTTCCTTATACAAATACTTGTTGCTACAGAAATAAAGCCGGGAGAGATCTGTGAATTGCATTGCCATCATCCACAAGTTTTAAAATAAAAGCGCTTCTGAATAATGAGCAAGTTCTCTCAAGTCCTGACTTGAAAACCCTGAACTTCTGTGATGCAAAAAATAAAAAGGACAGAGATTTAAAAATGATGCCACAAAAATGTACAAAAGGATATTGTTCCAGTGAGGAGACTTAGCTGTCTTACAAACATGCAGTTAACCTGTAAGGACCTGCCAGTGAGAAYGGATCATGAGAATGAGTAATGATGAATGTAACCAAGTTACACAGGTTTTTTGAGATACATAAGTGTGGTGGACATACATTTTCACGTGATCCCAGTTTGCTTTTCTGAACTGGTGTGTTTTGCAGGGCATATGTGACCCCTTGAGTATTGTTTTTTCAGGAGTAAAGTTCTTCTGGTAAATTTTGGTGGGGAAAAGGCCTTTGAAACAGGTCTTCCACACCCTTTGTAGATACCTGGTTTACTGGGTGAGGTGTACTGAATAACTCGTGCCAGTTCTGTTCAGAAATCATCCAGCCTGAGCCTGACAATCTCTCCTTTGGAAGCCACTGCAGTTCCATTAGCAGGTGTAGTTGTGACAAATCACTGTCATCTCCTCTGGTTATATCACTGCCATGAGAACTGCAATTCTTCAGCAGATTGACAAGGTTTATCCTCCTTTAACTAGTCTCAAGCTAGGTGTGGTACTTTAACTAATAACTGCAGGTTTGTGTTAGCAACTTCAAGAGAATTGATGAGAGATAAATTAAATTGCAGATGAAAACCTAGTGCCTGTTAGATCCACACATTTGCTATCAATCATAGCAGGGTTGAGACTTCCTAAATAAAAAGAAAAAAGAAAAAAGAAAAAAAAAA
>NW_026623233.1:3872809-3888585 GCF_030028575.1 Malurus melanocephalus | reverse complement strand
CTTGTGGAAATATGTCAAGTTAAAAAAAAATATGTTTTAATCTTATTTTTGTCATCACTGTGATATTAACCAAGGCACCAAAGATCCTAATGACATATGATTGACAAAGTTTTTATCTTTCTGCCTGCACTCAGGAAAAAAAACCCAAACAACACAGCTGAAAGTCTGCTCTTTGGCAAAATTTACAACATGGTCTGAAAAAGCATTTATACCCAGATGATTTTTTGACCAAGATCCATATCCCCACCTGGATTTCTTTGTCATTTTCATCAGGACATAGGAACAGACATCAGGATCACGAAGCCATCACATCAAAGCTGTTTTCAGTGTGCTGCAATTACAAATTCAAACTGTGATGCCATTACTACAGAATATATTTAATGATTTCTATAACATAGTATGAACAGAGAATACACTTCAAAAATCGTCTAAGTGAAAATCTAAAAGATCTGACAACCTACAGAAATATTTATAAACAAAAATACAGGCATTACAACTTGCAATCAAAACCTCATGAACAGATACTTGCAGGAAAATTTTAACATCAGAAATGTGATAAAGCATGCTGAAATGTGGGGTTATATTAATTAAAGGGCCTTAAAGATTCCTTTCTTCTTTCTCTGCTTCTCTGGGGTTAATTTACTTGGTACCACACACACAAGACAGAGAGTTCTTTCATTTTACATCAGTGTATGTGTGAAGAGAAAGAACACAAGAGGATGACCCTCCTTCAGCTCAGAAGGCAGGGAGGTACCCACTGYGGTGGAGTACAGCTCCAAAACCTGCCCTCTCTGCTGCTGTCCACACTGAAGGCTGATCAGCAAAATCTGTTTCTGTTTCCCCCAAGCAAAAAAACTTTCTAGCCTGGGGAGAGAAAAAGAGCCATAGAGTAAATTTGCAGATGTTCTGTTTTTTCTGCCTGTCCTGTGGTGCACTCAGTGGATTGGAAGTGATGTGGGTTCTGTTTCACAGAGATTAGAGTGTAACACTAATCAAAGGAACACACAGAGGTGGCAGCAGCATACTTTCACTGAAGGAACTCCATGAAAAATGCATGGCTCTGTATAATGAACATTTATAATTATATGTCAGTGAAATAGATTTAGTGCAGAAAGTCTCTAAAAAGTTTCTTAGAATTAGGCAGAAACACATTTCCAGTGCCTTAACATAATCTGACAATAAAATTTTGTATTAAACTGAAAATTCAAAGAACTTAATCAGAAGATATTAACAGAAATCTGGTTCTTGAAAGTCAGCTGTGATTAAATAGATGTTAGGGAGCAAAGTCTTTGACAAATACCTCTGACAGCTAATTATTATTTTGCTTGAAAGTTTCTTCTTTCAAAGCAAGGTCAATGCAGGAAGAAATATGAAAATGAATAAAAAGAACGAGCTGTCATTTGACATTGTTTGCTATAAAATTAACAATATGCATTTATGTCAAGGTTATAACAGCACAAACGTAACACATTGCACATGCATCTTGGTTCATTTTATTATCATCTTAGTAGCAAAAGTGTCCACCCTCTAAACCGTAAACTGCAATCACGAGTAGCATTTTTGTATTTTAGATTGTGGAATGGAGAGGAATATAAGGTAATACATAACCTAATATACATACTAAAGTCGTCAGKTTTTTTGTTTTTTTGGTTTTTTTTTTTTATATTGTTGACATTGTATAAGTGAAATATTTAAAATTTGTCAACAGCCTAATGTGCAAACAGATTTTGAGTGATACAAAGGAAAGGAGTAAGCATTTTACCGTAGGCTCTCTTTAGAATTATAAATGCACATATTCATGTTTACGTGTAATTACTTCTAAATGCATGGATTGAATTCTTTGTTCTACAAAATCATTGAATTATTGAACTGTTAGGACTGGACTGTAAAGATCATTTAGATTCAACCCACCTGCTGTGGGGAGGGAACCTTCCACTAAACCAGACCCACATCCCCTCCAGGGATRGGATATTCAGAACCTCTCTGGGCCAYCCGTTCCACTGCCTCACTTCCTAAGAATTASTTCCTAATATCTAATCTAAGCCTGCCCTCCTTCACTTTAAAACCATTCCCTTGCTCTGTCACTACATGCCCTTGTGAAAAGCTCCTCTTCTAAATGCATTAACTATTTTTTGTTTATAACTCTGTGTGTATAAATGAAAAAATCAGGTCAGTTTTACCCATAGACTTCATCAACACCCTGAAGAAAATTGCTCTTCATAAACTTCAGAACTGGAATTACACATTTCTGTTAWTTTTTTTTGTGCTACTGGAAATTCTGGAAAGGGTAATGTAATTAATAGCCCTGTTAACATAAAAGATTTTGAATGAATGCCAGTAAACAAGATTTGGCAAGAATTCCTCTCACGGATTGTAACAGTTTCTCTTTGTCCCATTAACTCTTTTGATTTAACAAGTGAAGATACTTTCTGACAGTATCATGCAAAATGCTTAATTTCATCTCATCACTGAGAAATAGGTTGTTACTTTCAAAATACTTTTTTTTAAACATGGAGAAATAGCAATTAAGTACTTTGAATCCTTTAAAATTGCATGCAAGACAAATATATCTTTATCTGATGCAAAACAAAGTTATAAATAATTTATTTCAGCAAATATTATGGCATCCATTGACAGAAAATGTCAGAATGAATAGTTAAATACATGCTATTTATGAATAAARATATCTGCTGCTGACCCACTGAAGTAGCACATCTACAAAGTTGTGAAATCTTTTGGCATTGAAATTCTGTCACAGAATTCAGTGGCATCACCTCACTTTAAGGTGTCTCCAATAAAGGTGTAACATTTATTCTAGGGTATCTAGGCCTTAAATTTATTCAGTCAAGACCTACTCAGTGACATCTGTGGCCTCCAGAGGTTCATTCATTCCACATTAAAGCTGAATATAGATTTGCTCAGGTTGCATTCTAGCCTCACCTGCCCAGTTAATCTGCTGTGATGGAGACCTAYATGTGTTACTGACCTGTAATGTCTGTTTTATAAATGCATCGACCAMTCTTACTGTAAGGTCTTCCAAGAAGGGAAAAGCCAAATGCAGAGGACACCAGATTTTTTTTTTAGCTTTTTGACAGTAACCAAGCTTCATTTTTTCTATTAGTCACCTTGAGAGTGACAATTGAAAAAAAAAAANAAAAAAAAAAAAAAAAAAAAAAAAAAAAAAAGAAAATACATGTCTCTTTGCTTCAGCTGTAGTATACATCAATGTATTAAAGTAGGTCAACACCAGCATTCACACTTCAGACTGATGAATGTAAGGAAGAGAATAAAATGAACTCTGAAACTTGAATGACTGACAAAAAATAGTTCCAGCAGAGACAATAAGGAGAAGTTTCAGTGTGAGGGTGTGTAAAATAACTATTATGTAAAACTCTTTTAAAGTACTTTTGCTTGGACAGCTTTTAATGGTGAACTTTATTCTCTCTTAAGTACTGACAATACAAAATTTAGGAAAATGCTTCTTGTCTCACACAAGGAGTAACTGATCTTGTCAACCAATGCCATGAAAGGCCAGGAATATGAAGGTTTGTCTCACAAATAGCRAGCAATTAGCTTTTATATTTTCTATTTTGTTTGTGCTTAAAATAAAGGATAATGCTGGATTAGAACATTACATTTTTAAACAAATACAATAATTAACCAGTTTAAAAGCAAGGCAAATATAATGCATTTATCAAATGAATGGTTATCCTACAGGAAGCATTTTACTGACATTTCTGTAATATTTCTCTCTGTAAACATAATTTTTCTGAGAAKGTAAAGAAATGGAACAATGTAAATGTAAATATAAAGGAATCAGTAATAAATTAAAAATAATATGAAAAAGAAAACAATTCCAAAAAGCATTGCTGACATATCTAGGACACAAGTTAATTAGCATTGGAACACAATCACATATTGTGCATATCTTGTGTGGAATTTAATAGATAGAGATATGTGTGGTGTAGTGTATGCATTCTTATTCTTCRTTGGATGAACCACCCAAATTTCATYCTTTTAAATTGTGTGAAAGACAGATAATCGAAACAAGAACTGAAATATATACATTCATGGAAGTAAATGAAGCGATGACTAGAACATAACGAGGCACTAAGTCATAATTCTTTTTGCTGAGATGAAGTTTTTCCCAATCGAGAGGAAACATCTGGTACTTTAGAAGCAGTGTTCTTGATTTTAGCATCTCTTCAGACATTCAGAGATCTTCTGATATCTCTAACTGACAGAAAATGATCAGAAGTGACAGACTGACTGTCCAGAATCAATATACACTGTGAGCTGTGAAAACTACCACAAATTAATTAGAAGCATCTCTGCTTACAGAGAAACCAAAGAAAACTAGATTAAAGAAATTATGTTTGCATTTACTTTATGATTAAATTTATATTTTGTCCACTCATACAAAATATCCTTCTGGCATCCTGCTCAGACTCTGGCTTGAAAAGCATTGATTATTTTGTGCTAGGAGCTAGGTTTCATAGTTAGAATAATTTGCATTCTGAGGAAAGAGGACTCATTGTAAGTGCAAGTACATAGGACAGATCTACAGTTTGGTGCTCATCTCTGGTGTGAACAGAGCATCAGAGAGGGAGAGGGAAAAGTAGAGTTCTTAGTCCAGAAAGTTGTCTCCAATCACARTTATTAAAGATTGATTATGAAGAATCATTTGCAAACTGTATAGTTATGTCTACAGCAATGAATTATAAAATAAGATTGTTGTGTTATTGTTCTGTGCCGTGGTCTTTGCAGCTGTGTATGGGAGGCTGGGCTTTGGACTYGGTGTGGGCAGGACTGRTGGRTRTRCGCATGWGCGAGATGATATGGTGTGTGGGMTGGAGCTGGGCTGAAGCGACCAGTGTGGATTGGACAGATGAAAACATCTGTCCAATCAGAGTCTGGAAYGTGATGTGTGAGAGTTTTTCTGGTTATGTAATCTGTCTAAAACCTCACTGATTGGCTCATTTCTCAAAACCGGRTACAGATAAGACAACCCTATAAAAGCCGMKCTGTGAGYGCGGTCAGCTCAGACGGAGCTGAATCACTACAGAAAAAGGAGCTGTTAAATCACTATATCTAAGAGAGCTTGAAATCAGAAGGCTTAATAAAGAAGAAACCTGGACCTGCCTGCGTGTTGGAGTGGTGTTTTCCTGCGGGGTGCGAYGGAGCGGGGCGTTCGCAGTTCTGTTTGGTTCTATCTTATTAAGGGAACAGTATCAAAATAGGGAGAGCATTTTCTTCGTCTGAGATGGTTATGAAAAGAAAAAAATCCCAGCATCATGAAATGATGCAAGTCCTTCACAGCTGTGGTCAAGAGGTAGTCTAGGCAATTGCAGGTCATTCAGACCATTGACAGCTGATCCAATGATCCATTAAATAATCCTGATTCTGGGTTCCCCAAAAGAGGGTTGACATAACCAAGCTGACTATGAGTGGGCTGTGGTCCATTCCAGCTATGAACCATGACTGGAAATTGTTTAAGAAACCATTTTTGGACAGTGTCTTGCAGAAAGTAGACTGGGCCTGGGTTCCTGGGCTTGGGGARAAAACTGTTCCAGGGACTGCTCACACAGACATGAATGGAAGCAGCTTCCAAGACTTGTGAGTCTGCTCTGTTTGCTTTGTCAAAGGCCCCCAATCTGCTGCTGATGTCTTTTTCTTATCTTTCTCCCATCATCTGGCTTTCACAAAATCTTTGTGGATCCCTTCTCMATTTTTTCAGCTGTTCAGCAAGTTTTTGTGCTTTTCCTGTTGCCTTTGCATCCTCTCTGTGTGACTGTAATATTGCCTCTGCTGCTGCTGTGGCTTATCATCATTTGCCAATGATTTTTGAGTTCCATTCTTAGCAGAACACTCCAGTCTGTCTACAAGTAGTCAGTAGTCCAAAGCTGCTTCTGGCCTTCTATGAAACAACTTAGTTTTAATCTATTAGCTGAGACTATTGGGGGAAATTCTATGTTGCCTCACACTTCATGTCAAGACTGGCAAGGACAGACCTGACTAGAAACCTCTATCCTGGGAGATTATTAAATATTTAACGCTGTGATTTGAAGCAGTCTGAATAAACTGTATATCTGAGCAAGTGTAACAAGCTGAGTGCTTTAACAGTCCCAGGGGGAAAAAAAAATAGGAATAAGCTTTTTCTGTGTCACGTGTTTTTTTGGCAGGAGATATGCCCCTAAGTCAGCTCAGCCATAAACAGTGGGTTACAAGCCTTAGATCTTATTTATGGGTTTTCCCAGCAGGATGACTCATCAGGATCTAAGCTATTCTTTTTGATTTCAATAGATTTKCTCTGTCTTTAAACTGTTAGATTGCCATTTTATGTTATGTGCTTATGTGAGCTAGAAACAGGAGCACAGGAAAACAACAAACTCTTACTGAAAAGCCCATCAGATTGCACCAGTGAACCCAAACTATGCTGGGCATGCTGTTGAAATAAACTTTCATGTTTACTCTGCCTACTGCAAAATTGAAGGCTTRAAACAAAGGAGTCTCCTTCAAATAACATATGAAATAATTTACATGCAATGACATGGTATTTCTTATCCACAAAAGCCCATCTGTGCAATGGAGAATATGACAGAAATAGAAATTGTAAGGCAAGGGGGAAAAGCTATTTATCTAGCACATTAAAGTTCATATCATAGGCCAACTGAAGCAGCACATGAGCAATCTAAAGCCATGCCTATTAGCTTGGTGAGTGTGGTGGAACAAGTTCTGTGCCTTGGCTGGCCCATTTCTGTATTGATTTTGAAATAGTGTCACAGCTGAGTGATGGTCCTGATTAATCTGTGCTGTAACCTGTTCCCCCCAGCATGCCAATATGGACATCAGCAAAAAAAGGTAGAGAGGGCTCTCCGAAGCAGCTCACCTCAACTGATCCCAATTGCTTCCTTCACAGCCATCASAAATCTGTCTGCTGAGCTTCTGATAGCCCAGACTGGCAGCAGGCTGTCATGTTTGTGCTTATCCAGGCACGGCTCCACAGAGAAGCTTGAGARATTCTCTTTTGTTACATCACAATGGTTTGTGGTATCATTTTGTACATGGCAAACTCCATAAATCCAATGCCTCTTTTTGCTTTGATATTTACCTTTTGATCCCATTGTGGGACCAGTCTCTGGCTTTCACTCATTGCAGGGCTGGTACAAGGATCCCTTCATGTGTGCTCTATGGAAAAGGAAGAAGGCAGAACAAATGGTAAATTTGCATCAAAGCTTTTGGCTCTAATTGTCCTGCAGATTAAAATAAAATATTTTTTCTTCTGTGTTACAAAACGTTCTCTGACCCGAAGGGGAGATAGAATTGCAGTTCCAGAAGTGATACTGTTTGAGAGCAGCCATTTACCAATTCATAGCAMAGGCTATGCAGTTGTTAGAGCTGGGCTTTCTTCTGATCAAATCAATAATTTTGTCTGTTGTGGCTCCTTCCTCACATATAGAGTGTATATGATCATGTCTTGACTGTTTAGACACACAGACRAAAAATTGCTGAAGCCACAGAATCCTCCTCTGTTCCTACTGTAGTAAAGGCTTATACTTTGAATTTTTATTTTTACTCCTTTTGAGTTTGATAACTGAATGAAAAGCTGTGCTTTTWTTTTATTTRTCCTGCTGTGCCTGGTTATCATGCCAAGCATTTATTCACAATCCCCTGTACTTTACTGTGACAACAAAGGGAGACCTTCCATTTAAACAACATGTTTTCCTAGGAAACTTGTTTTATCTCATAATTTGAGTGCCTTCAAACCCCATGAAAGATCTACAGTTTGTGCAATTTAACTTTTTGAAGAGCCTTGTGACCTTGAGGCAGATCTCCAATGCTATGTGTTGTGCTGGAAATGAAGACAACCTTTAAATGCCTTAAATTCCAAGGATAAAAATGAGTATTATACTTTAGTAGTGCTGTAGTGTTTTAGATATTTTTGGTTAAATATAATGAACAGAGATTAGGGTTTTTTTACCAGGTAACGAAATATTTATTTGTTAAATTAAGTGTTATTCCCATCAATGTTTGCTTTAGCAAAAAAATGTAACCTGATGACTGAACAAAACAATGGTGAAGCAATAATGTGGATTTTTTTTTATATTTTCTGAGTAATTAATTCAATGCCAGAACAATATACAGTCTAAAAACCAGGAGAGTATTTTTCTTTCAAAAACCTCACTGACTTAATGTGAAATATCAAAGAGTAAGCTATGTTTTCCTTATACATATGCCTTTATTTTCTCTCTTTTTAAATATTAGATGTGATCACATTGACTAATACCTTGTGCCTGAGAAACTCATGGAGGAGTTTATTTATGTTTGTGCAGCCAGGGTTGCCCCATCCCAGGTGCAGAATGCAACTTTCTCTTGTTGAAMTTCATGTAATTGCCTAAAAATCTCAGGAATAATAAGGATTATATTTTATCTTTCCCAGGAATAATGAGGAATATATTTTGCCTTAAAATTGTTTTGGATGCAGGAGTTTAGAATCTGAACAAATTTCTCCCCAAAAAGTACATTCAGAWAAAATTGCTTACTTGGTTTCAGTTTCTCATTCTGAGCAATGACTTGGGACCAATTGTTTAATTTAACAAAACCAAAATTTACATGCACACAAGAAATAAACAATCTCTTGGAGATATGTTGGAATGCTAAGAGTTTTTCTTMAACAAAACACTCTCATGGAGTTAATTGTAGATAATTGGGGGAGCAAAGTGCTTCCCACTGTAAGTGATGGTCAGGTTATTGACCACTGAAGACCCTGAATGAACATAAGTCTGTGGGGCCCAATGAAATGCATCTGTCCTCAAGGAATTTACTGACRTAGTTGTCAAGCCACTTTCCATGATATTTGAAAATTCTATGAAAAGTCATGTTAGTCAGGTGAAGTCCCAGATGACTGAAAAAAGGGAAATGTAGTACCCATCCTTAAAAAGGGTAGAAGAGRGACCCTGGAAACCACCAACCTGTCAGTGTCCCCTGTGCCTGGGGAGGTCATGAACAGATCCTCATAGAAGCTACATTAAGGCACACAGAGATCTGGGAGGTGATTTGAGACAGCAGCACAGTGTCACCAGGGGCTGCTCCTGCCTGACCAGCTTAGTGACCTTCTGTGATGGGGGATTGAATCAGTGGACAAGGGAATGGCTACAGATATCATTAATCTGGAATTCTGTAAAGCCTTTGATGCAGTCCCCCAGAACAYCCTGCTCTCTAAATTGCTTGCTTTCTGTGTAAATCCCCACTGAATTTAGTTGATTGTAAATGGCTATGTGGAAGAAATATTTATTTTCTAGAATTTCTGACTTTGCTGAAGAATTAAAATTCCACTTCCAAGGTCACAGTGTTCACATAAGACTTGTATTTCAAGCTAAACTTGCCTTGAACAGAAGTCTATTTGTCCTTTCTAATGTTAACCTCCTGTTGCATCATGGATAGAATTTTATATCAACCCTTTTACATGTATAGACAAAAAAAACCATGCATTCAGTGACCTCAAAGCTTCCCAAAATTCTTTCACATTTTTTCAGTGCACAAAAATATCTTCAACATCTCCTGTTCTTGTCTCAATGAACTCAGATGGGRAGAGTAGCTACACTTTTTCAGAACAAAAAGTATTTCTTTTTGTCATTTAGGCCTCTTTTCCTAATTAGTGGTGAGTACTTTTGGAAGATATGTCACTTTTGAGCCTCACTGCTGTTGTTATAAATGTTTCTGCCCCTTGGCTGCCACTGGAAGCAGATGGTAGGCTGACAAGATCTATTTAAGTTCTGAGTGCCTCAAAGGAAGTAAAAGCAGTAAAGGAAGGTAATTTGAAGCGTGGGGAGTATAAATCATACCTTCATCAGCATAATTGTAAAACTAGGCTTTGATCCTGGAAGAGAAGCTTCTCACACAGGAATCTGTACCTGATTCCATCATCATATGTGGTGGTACTCTGTCAAAAAGTCTCCAGTGCAGATTCTTCTCAAAAAAACCCAAATGTTACATGCGTTTATGCATCCTGAGATTAAAGAATGAGTGTGTGTGCATGGCATCATCAGTCCCTTCAGCCCACTATGATGGCTTTGACAATGGCTATAAGCTGATACTGAGAAAAAACTTGTATRAACAGGGCAATAACACATAGTGTTTTTCCCTCCTGTCCTTGACCAATAWTCACTTATTTTCATCAGTGCCACCAATTGTTTAGGTATTTCTTAATACTGGTGGATTTCTATTCCCTGGGTTTGATAGGAACCACTGCAATCTGCTGTTGCAGTTGTTGCTCTTAGTAGACCACCTTCCTAAAATTCAATTGTCTGTGAAGAYGCTCGGCCATGTCCTTTGGATACAAGGAGAAACCAACTTTGGCTGGGTTTCAAGCTTGGTACTTCAATTAGTTATCTGAGGATATGAATTTTGTAGCTGTCATTATCTTTTAGAAGACAGAGTTCTGCCAAGTGTTGAGTTGTCTGTCAGGGGCAATCTACAAAAGAGATAGGAATAATATTATTTAGTGTTATCATAGTTGGGTRTATGCCCCAGAAAGACTTTAGCAGCATGTCCAGATTTTCCCAAGATTATAATGAGCAGCAGTGAAAGCCAGGTTCACATTTAAAGGTGTTGCTGCTAACAGACTTGAGCAAGTCTAATATCAGAAATCCAGAACAATTAACCTGAATTTTCCAGCATTCCATGAACAGCTTTTTGCTTTTTTCCGACATCCTTTAATTGGCTTAAAAGCTAAATATATTCATTAACAGGAAAGAAGTCCCAAAATATAAACAAAACACTACCTAATTCCTCATGCAATTATGAATTTATAAAATTTAAAAGTTTAAGATTGTCAGTTTTTGTTGGGTAGCAAATTTGTTTGAGCCAAATTGCTGTTATGGTACGAGTTACTTCTGCCCAAAGTTTCTTACACACAATTCAGTTGTGATGTCCCTTTAGCCAGTCCTTGTTCGGCTCCTGCATGCTGACCATGTTAGGCAGCTCAGCAAAAGCATAAAGAGATTTTTATTTTACATCTAAACAAACGTGGAATTCTTCTGAAAACAAAATAAAGTCTGCTATCACATGTAAGATGCTGGTTTTGATCAAATAAAACACACATAGATCAGATTCTTGACTTCTTTTTCAATTCTSACCACTGAACCTCAGTGCCACAGATTATTACTTGAAGGTACATGGCCTCTTATCCCATGTGCATTTAGGCATTGGTGGTGGATTAGATTCCGCCATGAAATTTTAATTAAAAATTTTCCATCATATCATGATACAGCTCTCTTTTCTTTTTTTCAGTGATAGCAATGCATGTTAATTATAATATAAATCAAAGTACATAAAATGGACAATTTTATTATCTGCTGCTCCCTTCACCCTTTTTCTTTAGTCATGAAAAACACTGACTTTTTTGGATTGTCTCTGGAATTCTTGATGAAGAGAGCCGAGGTAGCCTGCAAGTTTTATTTTCATATTAGCTTGCAGCTACCAGGCCTACACAAGATACTTCTCTTTGATGCTATTTACTCATTGGACCCTAGCTGAGAAGGCAAATATATTTTATTAGTTCATTTTTTAATGAGTTTGGAAACTGTGAATACTTCTTATAATAAAAAAAATGTGTTAATAATATTTGGGAATAATTAAATAATCACTATCATTAATACTTGCTTTGAAATTGAGAAAAARTAGCAACTGCTTACATTGCACGATATCTACTTTTTAATTTTTGTCCTAAAAAAGGCAAAACCTAACCAGAGACAAAATGTATTCTGGGAAAATAACTGATGTAAATCTCTGACAAAAATAGAGAATGAAGCTGTTCCTTGATTTTTATATAAAAATGTTTTCTACAAAAATATGTAAATTGTAAGAGTCATTAAATAGATAAATTTATTTATTTTTRTATATTTTTAAGCATGAAATAAGGCAAATTTATTTTAATGATGATTTTAATAAGCGAGTATACAAAAATTACTGAAAATGAGATTGAAGGAGAACCAAGAGTGTTATAAAAGATAAAATAATATGAGGTTTTGGAAGATTAAAAAAATATATATGTTTGAGAATATTTAACATGTACATTACTTTTTATTRCATAAGTATACAGATACATTTATAATCCAATTTTATGTTACTTGCCAGCTTGAATAGTTATCTAGAGACCTTGTAAAAGATAGAAGAAACCTGGGTCAAAGAACTTGTTCAATCATTGCAGTAGTTTCATTTCCTACGGAAGAAAAAATATTTTACAAGCTCYTAATTAAGTTAAAAGGTCAAAATTTTAAGAATGCATCTAAGAWCAGTTGAAAAAGAAAGGTCAGAAATGTGTAACATCAAGGTACATATACACATATAAGAGAAAAGTTCTCAAATATAAATTCGTCCTGTTGAATCCAGACTTTTATAATGACCTGGATGTAACTGGACTAGAAGAAACATTTCTTTGAGGGTGATCCTCACTTTAAAGTCACAGTATTTTCTTTTGTTTTAATCATCACGTGAGTAAACCACTGAAAAGCTCAAATAAACCATGAAAAATTAAAAATACATTACAGAAAAAAAAAAAAAAACCTGAGTGAGTGACACAAAGCTTTGCTTCACCTGGTCAAAGTGTTGTTTAGTTAAATAAAACTTAAAAGTCTGAGAAAAATATATTGAGAACAAAATAAAATTCTTGAGATTAATAAAATTAATTAAATTGATTAATAAAGTCAATTAATAAAATCTTAGGTAATTATAAATGTGTTCAGAATTAAGTGTGAGGTAGTTTTTGTTGAGGAGTTTTTATTGGAAAGACTCAGTAAAGAATCATGCAAACTTTTTTGTTTGAACTGTAAATTTTGACTGGTTTAAAACAAGGRCTAAAATAAAAACTAGTGTTTAGAGTTACTTATATCTCTAGCTGTCAATTAGGCTGTAAATTGTATCATATTTTAATCCCAGTTTTAGGGCCAGAAAGCTACATGACCATCTAATTAAAAMATTTAAAATCATCTTTTATTAAAAGCATCTTGGCTTTTTCAGTTTTTCAATAGTTTTTGAGTTTAAATATCTTCCACTGTATGCATATAACACCTTAAATATATTTTCTCATCATATGAACCACATTCCTGTAGAACTTTTGCCTTCATAAGACAAAATCTTCATTTGTGTATCAATATAGATGTATATATTTGTGTATCAATATAGATGAGATTTTTGCCGTTTAAAAGTCTCACTGCATTATTCTTTAAAATATCAGCCAGAACCATACTTACTGCAAAATAAACAATTTTTTAAAATGTAATTAGGAGACTATTCCAAAGCTCTCCCCTACTCAATTGTCATGGT
Organism: Malurus melanocephalus; assembly: GCF_030028575.1. Classification (NCBI taxonomy): domain Eukaryota; kingdom Metazoa; phylum Chordata; class Aves; order Passeriformes; family Maluridae; genus Malurus; species Malurus melanocephalus. The sequence goes on along the minus strand of NW_026623233.1, from coordinate 3,875,259 downwards.
TKGTTGTCTGAAAGGAAAAATTTTCTGGATGGAAGAACTGGCTTAAATGAAGTTAACAGCAAACATCTTTTTGACSGGAATATGACCAAAATTTCCACAGATTAAACTGCATTAAGGTGAGATTTTTTTTAAGCAACCTAGACCCCCAAACTGTTTGTTTTTAACTAATCACCAAACCAGTTCTGACAACTTTCAAAACCACARCTGAGATGCAAACCTGGCAAACTCATATAATCACTTTTAAGTGAATGTCTTCCAGTGAGGGTAAATCCAATCCCAAATTTAAAAGGAATAAAAATCTGTCAGTGCTCAATTCTGTCTCACTTTCAGACCCACTCTCTAGTTCTGATGCCTAGCCATCTCCAGGTGCTGTCATGAAATTTGGTCCCARCTAGGTAAACTAGAGCCTGTTAAGGTAAAAAAAAAGAAAATGTTGTCAGATTAATGCCCTTCTTTTGCACCTCAGAACATTATTGATCCACAGAAAACATCCTTTGCATTCAGGRTTTATAGCCTGGAATTTCCCAAAAGCTTTCTTTGGAAAATGGAGACATATGAAACCTAAGAATCTTCTACACCTCTAAATCTAACACACTGGATTTCAAAATAGGAAAAACATGTACAGCTCCCTCTTTTACTCAGATCTTAGCTTTGCCCTCACAGGACAGTACTGAAAAKCACAACCTGGACTCCAAACAGAGAGAAAGGATGCTGGTAATTCTACATCTTTCCTTTGAAGRCATTCCAGTCTCCRAGAGAGCACAAAACACTGAACGTGYCAGAGATCTAAACCAACAATCAGGGCATTTATCCACCAAGGGAAATGCAAAGGTTCTGGTTTATAGTCTCAGACTTTTATTGTTCATCTGTAGAGTCTTTCAGGACTGGAGAAAATAGCACAGGACTTGCTTAACCCAGGAGAAATTATAGCAATTTTACAGTCTCTAGCAARTTAACATTAGCAAACTGTGAGCATAGAAAATGTTTATGAGATTAAATGCATTGTTCAGTTAATGACATTTTTTGGCACCAGACACAGAATGAAGAGTGCTTAATGGGTGTGGGTAACTCCTGCTGACCAGCTCTGTGAAAGTTATGTGGTGATGACAGCCCTTAAGTGAAAATAGACATATGCATAATTTTCAGGAGCTAAAATGCCTAATGGGAAACCATACCAGGGAGGATAATTCTCGTAATTATCAACCTGTTATGTGAACTTTGCTTAAGTAAACCTGAGAGACATAAAAACACTCAGTAGGAAGATTCTGTGAATCAACAGTGGTAATGGTTATGGTTAAATATCTCCCTCTTTCTTTTATTTCCTTATTCTTTTATTCTGTCAGAAGGCACCTAATGGTGCATATTTTATWTGTTTTGCTAAGACACTTCACAGTATAATTGCTATTCTATGTTTCAGCATCACAATAATTGGCACCAGTCTTAAACTCATTGTTCTTTATGGTGTCCTAGATGTCCTGCTATTTAAAATGTCATACTAAATCAATTTCATAAAATCAGAATAMTAGAATCACAGAATCATAGAATGATTTGTGCTGGAAGAGACTTTCAAGATAATCTRTTTCAACTCCCCTGACATGAGCAGGGACATTTTTCACTGGATCAGGTTTTTTGAAGGCCATATCCAACCTGTCCTYMAACAYTTCCATGAAGGAARCATCCACARCTTCCCTAGGCAAGATGRTCAAATATCTCAYCACCTTTACCACAAAAAGTTTTTTGTTTACATCCAATCTAAATYTATCCTCTTTCAGATTAAAACCCTTGCCCCTTGTCCTGTCACTGGAGATCCTGCTTAAAAAGACCATCTCCATCTTTCTTATAAGGTGTCAATAAGGTCTCCCTGGAGCCTTCTTTTTTCTAGACTAAACAACCCCACCTCTGTGAGCCTTTCTTCAGGGGACAGCAGATCCATTTCTGTTCATGGCCCTCCTTTGATCCTGCTTTAACAAGTCCACATCTCTCCTGTGCTGAGCACTCAGAGGTGGATGCAGCACTCCAGGTGGGCTCTCACCAGAGCAGAGCAGAGCAGAGCAGAGCAGAGCAGAGCAGAGCAGAGGTGCTGCCCTCACATCTTGGTGCCTTCTGCTGACTTGCTGGGGGTGCACTCAATCCCACTCTGTGTCATTAGTAAAGATTCTGATCAACAGCAATCCCAACCTGCTCCCTGAGGGACAGCACTTACTGATCTCTGTTTGGAYACTGAGTCATTGATTGAGACTCTTTGACGTGGTCATCCAGTCAATTCCTTATTCTTAACCTCTGTTTCTGATAAAGACTGAGTGACTTCAGAACCTGGGTATGGAGAGAGGGAAATCCACGGCATCAGGGTTAATGAATATAATACTTTGAGTATTTGAGTTCAAAATTTAATTAGTGCTCAAATATTTGCAGAAAGTTATTGCAAAATTGAGATGCAACCATAGATGTGG
>NW_026623233.1:3850263-3872423 GCF_030028575.1 Malurus melanocephalus | reverse complement strand
GAGATTTCATACAACAGGATCTTGAAGTTAAGATGCAAAATTGATATTTAGGCTCTTAAGGATGACTTGGTTTTCAAGGAACATTCATTTAACACAAACCAGTAAGATATGCTGGATCCTCACACTAAAATATGTAGAAATCTAAGTAACATTTTATGTAAAGTAAGTTTTAGAAAATTGTCTCTCTTAGAACTCCAAAATGAGTTGTATATTGATTTCAGCCTCTCATCTCTTAATCTTAGAACCACTGAGCTAAGAAAATCAAGGCTAAGTAATGCCTTTGTTAAGGAAGGTTGTGCACTGTGCAAAAAGTTGTCATAACAAGATCATATCCTATATTCAGAGTGACGTATCTTTATTCTCCACCCTCTATAATCAGCATATGTTTTCATCCTGTGTTCTATGGTTCTTTAACCACAATTTGCTCCTGGATTGTCCTTCAGCATTCCCAAACTGGGTTTGGGAATGTAAACCTTTTTTTAATGTACTACCCCAACCCTTCTGTCAAAGCAGTCCCATTTTGGACTGGAAGGGAAGAACAGGTGAGATAAACGTGAATATGTGCAAGATCCGGTCCCAGATTTGACATTTCTAATATCTGTTATTTGCAGAACACTTATCACTAAATGGCACTTCTATGGCCAAAACTCAGCTCTTACTCATTGCTGTGTATTACTGGGAGTGAGTAGCAGGTCCATCAATAAAATACCAGATCATCAAACTGAACATTCAGAAAATAAGAATCACATAACAGTGACCATCTGTGGAGAGGCAGATTAACTGACTTGACATAGGAATTTTCCACAGAATCACTTTTTACTTTGACTAATGAGACCTTTTCTCTCTGCTYGCAATCACATTAGTCACTCAGTATGCTCATTCTAAATTCAGCAACAAGAATCCTGCAATCAACAGCTTTCTTTACCACAAATGCTGACTTTTTGACAYAGGAGATCTACTCTGCTCATCCAATGAAGGAAAAAGAAAACAAAAACTAGAAGGCAATAAAATAAAGGGAGGTCATGGACAAGAAACCTCTATTCTGTTATACTTCAARAGATCTTAATATCCTGACAGATTTTAACAGGATGGTGGCTGAAATCTCTACTCTGATATGCTTTGCATGGGTAAACAACATTTCTTAGTATACTTAAAACGCAACCTGGAAGAACATAGATGTGATCAAACTGATACCCATTTTTAGGCTCTGAACTTAGKAGATATGAGTCACCTTTCACAGGTTTTTGTAGTCTCTTTTATTTAATCATGCTGGACAATCTGGATTCTAGCTCGGGTGCCTTTGTTAAGTCCTTGAAGAAGAACAAAAAAAACCGAACCAAACAAACAAAAATAGAGATAAATATTTTGATCCTATATTTTGCTAAAGCCATTGTCATGAAGTCATTACAATGAAAATGTCTTTTGATTTTCCATTTATGCTATTATTTCTGTTGTTTAGTAGGTAAAATTTGAAGCCTAAGTATACTGCTAATTGATAACAAGTTGGATATAAGTATTATTTTTATTAGTGTCTTTCTTGTTTTCACTTCTTTGAAGTGCATACTCCATAAAAATTCATAGACTTCCTTTGATAATTTTCAATTTTGAAAATCTGATACATTTGGTTACATTTTTGAAAATCTGATACATTGGTCCTCTCTTTGGTTACAGAGCTGATGACACACAACATACCTAAAAATGAGACATCGAAATAATACAGGAGATTCTAGCAGATGCCTGTTTCCCATAGAGCCCCTCTAATCTTATTTACCAAAAGCTTTAACACTTTTGTCCAAACAACGAGCACAATTTCAGAGTTTGATTTCACCAGTTAGAAATACAGTGCAGAGAAGAAAAAGAAAAGCAGTCTGATGTGAAATACAAAGACATTAGGGGAGTAAGAGGAAACATAGGTAATGAGATCTTGGCAAACTATCACAAATATTCCATGGGGAAAAAAGAGTCATGCATTGTAAGGAGACAAAAAAATCTTTCCTTGCAATCATTTATCTTTATGTATGTTTAGACAGGCTTTTGCAGGTGAAAAGGAGCCCATTCTAGTTAAATCCTGGGCTCAGTGGGAGTGCTGTGGATGCATTGTCTCATAGCTGAGCCCCAGTAAACACACTGTCTTTGCAGCAGGATTYAGCACCACACTGAACCAGGTGCTATGGTAACTGCAGAGTGTAAACACCCATCTGCCTGGACTAAGAAAGCATTTTGTACATCAATCCAGGACTCAGTTATTGCAAATTTGCATACAAAGGCAGCTCACATTTAYCTTCTCATAAATTTATTTGTGTTGCTAATATTTTATCTGCTGGTGGGAATTACATAYGCCAGTATAGTCAGTGACCTGAGGTTCATGGGTCTTGCTTTCAGTGCTTCCTACACCACTGATTTTTCATGAGGTCTTGGTCAAATCACCCTGCTTGGTTTTGTCTAGAAAATGCAGAAAATAATTTTATTCTGCTAGTCTAGGTAAGAAGAACCTCGTGATGGTTTGTTAAAGTTTCAGATACTAGAATAAGRGAATTCTAATAATTTAATAGACTTTTGTGCTTTTTTCTTAGTATCCTTCTGAAGAATATATATTTTAAGAAGCCAAAAGCAATTGCAAGAAAAATACAACAAACTAAAGTTAAACAAATCTTTGGGAGAAAGTGAATAGCCATGATAGTAAAGTGTGTAATGGTGTCTCAGTGGTGGACTCCATCCCCACACACAGGGATGAGCAGCCACAGGGCCAAGGGAGCTTGATGTGGTACAAACGTGGGATGCATCAGCAGAGGGAAGTGGTGGGAGCACAGAGGCTGAAATTCCCTTGCTCCTTTCAGTTAGTACTGTRTATGTAAACCTCCTCCTGAGGGGGTGAAGCCTAGGGGAAAAATGCTCATCTGACTCAGCTTTAGCACTTCTTTTGTATTATATTGGGTATTGCTTGATATCATTGTGTTGTACACATCACTGTTTTTTCTGGTTTTTTGGTGTTTGTTTCTTTTTTTTTTATTGAATTCATCAATTTTGTTTTTCCACAATGGTCGTGTCTATGATTCTGATTCTTTGTGAGATTCAAAGCATTCCCACTTCATCCACTCTCTATGTTATTTACAAATACATGAAAAAATCTAATGTATGGGAATTGYTTCTTAAGGATAATACCTTAATCCAGACACCCCTCGGAAGTACAATTTTTTAATGGTTGCACAATACTGGGTTTTTGATTTTTTTCTATTTTTGCTTCCCAGAAAACAGTAGAATCCAGGTTTTTGTTAGTCATGTAGAAGTTAGACGCAGTGTCTTCCTAAATTGAATATAATTGGTGTACATCTGTCCTTTTAAGACTCTCAAAAGAGCATTGTGCCTGTCAGACACAGTCTGTGATTTGTCAACTAAACTAATTTTATTTCTAATTAATGGATTTTTTTTAGTTGCTAAGTTAAATTCCATAATTTCCATCTTCATTGTTTTTTCCAGGGAAAAACTAATATTAAAATAATCTCAGCCATTTCCTTAGATAAGCTTAATCCCCTATCCWTTGATTTGTGGCAAAGAAAGTGATTATTTTTTTTTAAACCTACTCATTTAAACAATGTCTTTTTTCTTCTACAGATCTTCTACATTTTCTTCCTTTTGTCACTTCCCCTTTTACCTTATGTTTTATTCTCCACCCGTGCACTCCTGCTAAGACTTCTTCATCTTTGTTACTAGGTTATCCATCACAGCTGCCACTGGTTCCACCTTTTTTTGGCAGCTGGCCTCTCTCCCTTCATTCTATTATTAGATACTTTTGCTTTCCCAAGTACTAGGCACTCTCCACATCTAACAGCTAATGTACTTAGCAAAAGAAAATATTATTATGGCTGAGTTTGTTTTCCTGCAAAATGAAATTATCATAAAATCCAGAATTTCTTGTTTATTCCCATGGCTGAATGTCTCCATATATATATATATATATATATATATATATATATGTGTGTGTGTGTGTGTGTGTGTGTGTGTGTGTGTGTATACATGTACATGCATAATATGAGAAATTTATATATACATACATAAAATTTCAGTATATTTTTTGAAAAAAAAAACCCATCAAATCATAAGAACAGAGAAAACAGAGAAACCTCTAGCTATACACACATAGTTACCTTTGGACAGATATTTACTTGATATACCTCAGGAAGAATAGTTWTTCTCTTTGTCATCCGCTCAGATCTTGTCATTAAATGCTGAATCTAAAATCAAACTTCAAGAGAATTAATAGAAGAAAGTTATTTTAGAACACAGTGGAGACAATAGAGATTTTTTTTTTGCAGTCAGACACTCAAATCCACTCAAATCCAAAGCTCAATTTGTAATCATTGGACAATGTAGCACTGTTCAGAAGCTGCGATAACTCAGAGTCTGCCTTGCTGCCCGTGGCTACCTGACTGTTATTATATTGCACCAAGGTTAAACTCTGCTCTCACCAATTCTGCCTCCCTGGAAAAAACCTCTAATATCAGGAGCAGCTCCATTCTCTTCACATCCTTTTGGCTGTCATCCTCAAGAAGCTGGCATCTCTCACAAAGTGCATCCTACCCAACAAATGAAATATGCACTTTATCTGAACTCAGGACCTTTGCTACTCATCCATATACAACAGGAGAAAAAGGGGAAAAAAACCCACTGTCTTTGGAGAAATCCGTGTTGGGTGACCATTTTGTTCTTCAGATAAGGAGAAGTAAATAAAGGAATTTGAGTGGGTTCTTTAAGAGAGAAATATTGTGAAAATCTGCTAATGTAGAGGCTCTAATTTGTCACTTAGATAATCTAAGAAAATGGGTATCAGGGATCTTATTTCCATTATTTATATATTTGCAACATTTCCCTCTAGCTTCCCGTAACTTCTTATAATCAATTTTAGTTCAAGCCTGGCAATATTCAGGATACTGATGCTTAAATAAAGAGGAAAATCCCTTTGGTATTTCTGCAAGCTTTTCCTTTTGTCCACTGGTGAAGCATCAGAGAAGATATAATTGCATTGTTAATATTTAGTGTTCTGCTTCTGATTTACTTAACTGCATCCATTTGTTCATGAAGTTTATTAATATTTGTAAACAGCAAGCAAGGAAAGAAAAATTGCCAAGTGTTTGGCTAATAAAGCTTACCTTTTTCATCAAAATAAATTTGTTTTCTTGAAAATGTTATTTGTCATTATTTTATGAATTTAAGGAACCCAAAGAATATACTATCAAACACTAGATACCAAGACTTTTTTCAGCATAGCCCGATACAGATTTGCTTATAAGAAGAAATAAAAGGAAGTGCATGTACACTCAAAAATATCTGCATAATCTTAAACATGAGGAATGTTCAAAATGAAAACAAAMCTTTGGAGTCATTCCTGGGGATCTCTAATCCTTCCTATCCTCTAAGCCCATTAACAAACATGCACTGCTTCATCATTGATTACCTGAAGTATTTACAAAAATTCAGGTTGAAACAAACAGTTGCAATTTCACACAGGATTACAGAAGGATTCCTCAATATGTTATTTTTTTTTTTTTAATATGATCAATACTTCTCAATTTAGACATGGTTAGATGTTTAAACAATCTGCTGAATTAACATGCTACCTGTCTTCTGCATTATATTATTTGTATCAAGAAATGTTTTCTAGTTTCATAGCAATTTACAAACTACATCTCATTAAAAAAATCCATGACATAAAATAGTTGACAATATTACAATTTACATTACATTATCTACGTAATTGTAGATAAAGTAACGAATAACTGATAGTATTAAAATATTAAGCTAACTTGATGAAATTACTTTGAAGACTTCTTTCCAACAAAAAAGTAATATTGTTGATGGATTTGGATCATCCCTTTTGCTTCACATGTCTCTCAGATTTATAGGGTCAGAATACTGTAAGAGCAAAGAGATTCAGTGATTGTGATTTCCAAAAGGAGTTCTGGTTTGCAGTGCTGGGTGTCTCTGAAAGTATAGCYTGATAAGGTTCAAAAGTTAGCCTTATATCACCCTTTTTTTGTCAAAATAGCCTTTGGGGTGCTGAAAGTTGGCCATCTATGTACAGTAAAACTGCCCTTACAGTCATTATAGCTATCAGAATATATTTCATTGCCAAAGAAAAGTTGATTTTTATGAACAGTAATAGAAATTTGCAAGGCACCCCAAGGGACTGGTCCAAATTGTATATGCATGAAGCATTCCTCCAGATACCATGTATACCTTGTATATATCAATGTTATCCTCAAGGCTTCCCATCTCCAGTGAAAGGAAATCAATGATTCACCAAACTTGTAATCTGGTATTTGGAACGATGGACAGCACTTCTCTCCCATTTCTTTCCAGAGGCAAAAAAAAATGCAAGTTCAGTCCCTGCTACACCTTTGCACTGAGTCAATATAGCCCTAACTCATGGGCTGAAGAAGTTCTGACGAGAAGGAAGGGTCTGTGTGCACATTGTATGTGTAAATGAAGGTTCATTCTCTTCATTTGTGGCACCTGGCTGTGTGACAGGTTTTTCTGCTTTCACAGAAGCAAGTAAATGGTTTTGGTTYTTGTTTGCTGTAGCATCCATAAAGACAACATAATTCAAATTTGGACAGTTCATTAACTTTCCTTTAGAAGACTTACATAGAAGTGTTTTCTCCCCTCTCTGCCTCTGTTACATCTCTGGCATACCAAAATAATGTATATCTTAGTTATTTCAGGCTTTACTACAGCATTGTAAATCTCCTTGTTAACAAATACACGCAACTGCTCGATTTTCTCATCCCAGAAGTCTTTAAGCAACAACTTTAAGTTAAACTAGGAACCAAAGCCTATAAATAACTTGTACAATCCTGTGGCACAGATAAATTAGCATTGCCACGGTCCTTGGTAATTTTCTGAGACCTCTCACTGTGCCATTTTTATGGAGCTCTAAGTTGCTCACATATTCTTCTTTTTACTGTATGTTTTGAAAGTAGATTTCACTCTCTGTTAAAGCAAATTGATTGAAATTGTTAAAGCAAATATGTGAAATATTTTTTTTTAATCTGATGAGTCATACAAGGAAATTAAATTTTTACGTGGGACCTACTGCCATGATTTGCCCTGATGATGAGACCTTCTGTGGGATGAAAGCAAATTGTTCTTTAGTCCCATTGTCTTATTTTCTTTTTGTACTGAGAAAGCAAACCAAATTGTTAACAAATGAAAACTGCTATCCTGTTTTCTTCTATTTTTTACTCATTTTCTGATGTGGAAAATTGGGCCACTAGAAAGCAGACTGAGATCAATGCATTTCAACATGAAGCATGAAACAACCTTGTGAAAGCAATATCTCTTATTTAATAGCTTCAGCTCAGTAGTGGAAAGCTGATGTCTACTTTTAGAAATCTGAGTACTATCCCTGAAGCAGTCTCTGATTTAAAACATAAAAACATTTTGAGACATCGAGATTACTGAGAAGTAGTCTAACCCTTTGAACACTGATGTTGTGTCTCTGACCACCATTTAGAACAGTTATATTTTAAAGTGCCATTACTTCTTAAAAGAGGCAGCTGGTTAAAGAAATTTTTTCCCAACTTGTACTGTTTATTCTTCCTCTGCACTAAAAAATTAGATGAGGATTCATTAAATAGTATTATACACTATCCTACTTCCAGATAGCTGTTGCCAATTGCTTATCCATTCTCCACATGTGAGGCAGAAAGCAAACATTGTTTCCAGATCAGACTGACAAAGCCTACAAGCACTGATTTCTTACATTTTTTTAAACTGTCTTTTTTTGCAGTGATAAATTTCCGAGAGTCATCTGAGGACCTGGCTGTGAAACAGATGGTATTTTCTATCCAGGGCACATTTTGGCCTTTGGGATAACAAAATTAAGAAGGGAAAAATAGTTAGTGTGGGAAAGGGATTGCAACCAGAGAAGAGAGGAGTGAGAGTAAGAGACAGAAGCAGCCCAGAAATCACCAAGATCAGTGAAGAAGGAGGAGAAGAAGGTGTTTCAGGTTCAAGTGCACACATTGTCCTGCAGAAGACCATGGAGAAGACCTTGGTGAGGCAGCTGTGCCCCTGCAGTCCATGAAGGTCCATGGTGRGGCAGAGATCCACCTGCAGATGKAGGATCCCCAGCTGGAGCAAGTGGATGCCTGAGGAAGGTCATCACCATGGAAAGATCATGGTAGAGCAGGCTCCTGGCAGGACCCATGGACAGAGAGGGCCATGGTGGAGCAGGTTGGCTGACAGGACTTTTGATCCTGTGGGGCACCCACATGGAACAGTTTGTTCCTCAAGGATCACATTGGGGTGGTTGGTGAAGAACTGCAGACTGTGGGAACAGATGACAGCCCCCTTTCTCCATTTCTCAAGCCTATGAGGGGAGGAGGTTGAGAAAATTGAGGGTAAAGTTAAGCTCAGGAAGAAAGGAAGGCAGGGAGAAAGGTGTTCTTTAAAGATTGGGTTTGTTTCTCAATGTGCTATTCTGATCTGATTGATAAAAAGTTAAAATAATTTCTTCGAGTCTGTTGTACCAATGCCACACAAACCCAATACATGTCCATGTTATTATTGACACACTAAATCGACTTGCATGTCTTCTGAGAGCTGATACCACCTAGAAGAAAATTATTCACATTGGTAAATAATTTTGCCCTGGATTTTACAGTTCATAGTTTGGTCATTAGAAAAGAACACAYAACTAAAACCTAGGGCTACTGAAAAAGAAGTGAATTATATCAACCTTATATTATAAATCACTTTGGGTCATGAATGCAAATAACTTCTAGCCAACCACATGCTATCTATACTTAAATACAGTTTTCTTTTTTAAAATCTTTCTAAGCCCTAAAAATACCARTTAGTTACCCTAAAGTCTAGATTAAAGCTGTCACCTGTTCAGTACCTCATACATGATCAAATAATATATTTTATCATTTTGTTCGGAAACAGTAAAAGTAGATGTGCTTTCTATTACATATCAAAATATATTATCTTTTGCACAGTGAAATTAACTCCAGGACAGACTGTTTTCCTTCTACAAACAAAATATCCAATTTCTGTTATTAAAGAGAAAGTATAACATTTAATATTTTTCATCTTGCTATCCTCAGGGTAGCAGGCATGAAAGGTCAACAGTGAAACCACTTTCTAATAAAAAGATGATAAAATAGTTAGTCAAAATGGAAATCAATGAAGGCCAGAACACTTTMTTCTACCCACAGTTTCTCTGAGCACATAACATTATAGATCTACACAAAGTTTTAAAATATCCCCAGAGCTCTGCTGGAGCCAGCTGGCATTGGCCCTGTTGGACACGGGGGAAGCTTCTGGCAGCCWCTCACAGAAACYACTCCTATAGCTCCCCACCCACCCCAAAAAACTAAACCAACCTTGCATGTAAACTCAAAACATCACAACAGAAATGCTAAATAATGTAATGAAAAAAAAAACCACCCTTTGTTACTCATTGCAAGCAAACAGAATTCATTTGCTGTGTTCTTTAAGGCTGCTGTGGGACACTCACTGCTYGGTCTACACTGCAGCTCTGGAAAATCTCATCTTAACCATCAGTTCAGCCCTCTGGATGTGAGAATGTACCAGGACCTGTGGACAGCAACTTGTGCACTTAATTTCACCCCATTTCATCTTCCTGTGTGCCAAGCCCGCTTCCCAAGGTGTCTTAGAGCTGCATCTCTACCCTGTTCATGCTGACTCACCAAGTCAAATCCCTCCATGCCATGTGCAAGCAGCAGGATTTGGACAGGTAATTTCAATGCTTTAACAGTTATGGCTGCTTAGAAATCCTTCCAGGCAATCCAGCTTCAGCTCTTGAATAACACACCATGAATTTCCATCCAAATGGTAAATGTCACTGTGTTAAGAGTATCTAGGCAGCAAGTAAAAAATCTAGTGTTGATAACTTCTTCCCTCTTTCCCTTATATATCCACAGAAAAAAATTGAGTGACTGTGATTTTCAAGRCTCTTTTTGATTTGCTTTAAGGATGAAAAATGTAGGGGTTTTAAGATAATAAGCATTCAGAAAGCATTACGGTCTACAACAGCCTTAAAGATCATAACCCAAGCTACTGTAAAAGGTTTCAAACTCCCCTTCCTGCTTGCACTTTACAGAACCAACTAAGAGAAAAGTGTAGGGGAGAGGAAGGGGAACTTCAATCAAAGATGACATTATACTGCCTTCATGAGAGGAGTATGAGCTGTTGTATCCACATAAGCACAAAGATTTTGCAAGTATTACAAAAGCCTGGGCTTGCAAAATGCACTTTTCCTTTATGGCCACAACTTAATGGCATATTTGCACAGAGGGGTACTACTTCGACACAGATTTTTATGYATTATTTTCTCTTATTACTTATTTCTCTTCTACTTCTAGCAGCACACCTGAGGAATCAACATGGAGAAGAAAGAAAAACACAGAAATAAACTGAACTGCAGTAGTAATATGCTAAATAATTGTGTTTTTTTCTCAAGACTAAACTCCTAGCTGATTAAAAAAAAGATTCTATTAGTCATAAATCTGACAATGTTATCAGGATCTCAGTTCAAGGCCAGCAGTTGAATACCACTACTTTTAAATTTTCTCTTCTTCTCACTCGTACAACTACATTGAATTAAATAGGGTCATCTGGGCATATTTTCCTCTCACAAAGTGGAAATGTGTGAGAAAAAAATTAAATTCTTAGTTGATTTGAGGACAAATCTAGGCTGTAGTATCTTTATTGTCTGCTGATTCTTAATGTAGTCCTCAACAGCCTGAAATCTTGAGATTTGTTTCTGTTTAAGTACACTTCATGTTATTTAATTTATTCACCGAATCTACCCAGGATCAAATGGTAACATCCAAAGAGAAAAAGTGTTAAGACTAAACCAATACTAAATCCATGGAATAAATAGAAAAAAAATAGGAGTGTTATTTTATTTTTTAGGGGAGAAAGAAGACATACTTGGCTGTGACATCKCAGTACAAAAATCATTTTAGTGATAGATATAATCACAATATTGGCGATTTTCTACATTTGTATTGATCTTTTAACAGTTCTGCTTTAAAAATCATAAAGATAAATTTAACATCTACCTTTTTACTTCTCTTCTAATAAAACATTATAATCTTATTCCAATCATTGAGAGTTACGTCAAAGCACTTTTTACTACAGTCTCTGAATTTATTAGTTTATAACATGCTGCTCACTAACACTTCACAGACTTTTTGTTACTTATTCTGTTGACAAAAATGTGCTACAGACACCTTACATTTTAATGGCATTTTAATGAGGTATCATGCCATGAATTTATGTTCAACACTGGTTGTCTCAGCGTATAATTAATAAGCACACAAATACGCTTTGGTGAAGAGATTTTCAGACCTCCAGAGGAATGGCCACTTACAGATTGCAGTCTGATAAACAAGAGCTTCCTTGTTTCTGCTAGTCATACATGAAAGGGTTTCCATAATAAACTTCAAGTGATTTTCAATTCCAGCTCAATTTCTTCCTACATTACATTTATCAAGTTTCCTCAGCATGCTCTTCACCACAGAGTCAATTTTAGATGCACAAAAGCAGAACTCTGCAGTCTCTGCACTTTTCAAATGACTGGCATATAAGACCAAGAACTACAAGCCCAGTGTATCTCAGCCCAGTTTCCTCCACAGACTACACACAGAAAACAGCTTTAGACCCACACTGAGAGATGGACTGGCTGACCTCCTGCACCATTCTCTGAGTCTGTGAAATACCAAAACAGTAATGGTAAGTGCTGTCGGGAGAGTGAGGAAGAATTAAACTCCAATTGCTACAGATTTTTTAATGGGGTCATGAACTTCAATTAAAGCTTTCCTCTAGCTGGGATACCTGTAAGCTCTTCTCTCCATGTGAGTTCACTAAGCTGTTCAACAAAATGAGATTTTCCACTATAATATCTCCCGCAGAGAAAGCAGAAAGGTGTTTTCCTCAGTGTGGCTGTCTTTTTCCAGTTATTTCTCAGTGTAGTTGACAATATGAAGCTTCTGTTGAGTTTATTTGGATACTATCAGGTTCAATAGCTGGCCCATCCAAAGATGCTTCAGCTTCCTCCCACTTCCTCTAAAATGCCAATCTCTCCTGATCACATAAAATTCATTCTCTTGGGAAGCCTGCAGAAAGGGAAATAAGCAAACCTGTGGGAAAGTATCTTTAATAAATTAGTCTGAAGTTAGACAATGGTACTGTCTAAACTGTTTTTGTTGCCTACTGTACCTCATGCCTAGGAATGGAAACATGAAAACTTAATATTACTAAAGATTGCCTTATTAACTGGTAAGCAGGTATCAATGGAGTAGAATCTAATCAATGATTTATTTCAATTAATTCAGGGCAGGAAGAAAGACCCATTTATTTTGTTTAGCATTGGATTAACTGTTCTTGCTTGGTTCTAATTTTGTGTTTTACTTGTCCATAATCAGGACTTAGCTGTCAGGATAAAAGGTGGGTTTAGAAACTACAAAAATAAATTAATAAACCATTGACTTGGACTTGTCTGTTTACGTCTGGAATGTGTATCCTCAGAAAGTATTGTCTTCTCCCGTACAAAGCAACTGGAAAGATGAGTCTGGAAATAGCAGTGTGAATTGTTTCATGCTGCTTGAAAATTCTGCTTTTTCCTTATCCAAAGTTTAAGATTTTTGTTTTAAAAAAAAAAAAAAAAAAAACAAAAAAAAAAAAAAAAAAACAAACAACAGAACAAAACAAAATAAAACAAATGGCCAAGTCATTTAAGAATGGTATGAAAACGAAAGACAGAATTCTTACGTAGTCCAAGATTTTGACCTGTAGTTTTTCTTCATTTTCTTCAAAATAAGGGTTTCCAACCTCACAAAGTCAAGGTCTTTTATTATACAGAAAGATAGACAAGGACTTTCGTTTTTCAAAGGCTGAAAAATCTATGTCAACAGCTCTTTAGAGTTTATTGAATTTAAATAGCCTCAGTGAAATGTTCTCAATTTGATGAATGATAAAGAGGGTTGCTTAGAATTGGTTTTGGAACATTCTGTTGTTCTTATCAGATGGATGTTCTATTTATTCCAAGTTTTTAAGACAAGTAAAATTTTACAACTAAGTACACACAAGAATAAATTAATATAATACTTGAATAAGTAGACTATACTGAAAAAAAAAATATTTTCTCTGTCTATGTACTTCTACAGGTATTTGCATTCACATTGCATCAAAATTTAGTGAGATTGGGACACCATTGTGTTACATAGCACAAGTACACCTATTTGGAAAAATTTTATAAGACAAGAAACCATTTACAGCAGTATTAATAGACTATCCCAGGAAATTACTTCTTTTGCTTCTGAGGTGGTCTTCTCAGCTCAAGTTAATCAGAAAGGTGAGCGGGTACACAATCTGTTTGGAATCTGATTGAGCCTGAGTATAGACCAACATTTTTCTGCAGACTGAACTCCTTGTTACCCTTCTGCTCCCCTAGCGTGGTACCTGCTGTTGAAATGCACATCAGCCCAATTCAGTTCCTTTCCATCATTATTTCTGATTTCCCTSTGAGGAGATTCCCCACCCTTTACTGTTGCTGTCTACAGCAAAACACATCTTCAGAATGGTCAGGGTATGCTGTTGGGAGTCATATAGAAAAGTCATCCTGGGCTGCACTTGGGTTTGTTAAGCTCTTACAAGAAATCTAGAAAATTGTTTCAATGGCAGCTCTTTTCCTGGATATAATTTACCTTTTGTTGACCCTCTAGAAATGGTCTACATCCTTGGGGGTCTTGAATGTCCTATTGCTAAAAGAATACATTTGGTGTTGATCAAATTTAATGGAAATAATCTCAGAGAAAATTTAACATTCTTTACAAAGCAGCTGACTGCGCTCAAGACTGTTGTTAAGTGTGTTGTTTTTTTTTTTTTTTTTTTTTTTTCCTAAAATAATATGGCCAACATCACAAGGCACCTATGCTTGTGATCCTGCAGCAGAAGGAAGTGTTAACAGAAATTCAGGTTCAATATTGTTTCTGTTGCTGCAGTAGGTGTTTGTGACAGATGGCTATTGGTGAACATCCGTGTTATGATTCTGCAGTTTGGTATGGGGTTTTTATGCACCTTTTGCAAGAGCTGTATGAATAAATTTTGTCTGTGCTTTTATTCTGACAGATTTTGAGGGGAGGATGGAAGATCTGCTCAGATAGTTAGACTGGGCAGAACTAGAGCCCTTTGAAGCTGCACTGAGCCCACTACTGGATACATCTGAAACTGAAGACACCACTTTCAACAGAGGGATGATGAAAAAGGGCTGACTGAGGCTTTGTCTGCTCTGCCTTTTGTACACTGGCTTCAACTCAGGCTTGATTTTGGGGGCAGAAGGAAGGCACCATCAAGAGCTGCCAACAGTCACTGGCTGTGCACAAACCTTTGCTCAAACCCATCCACAATGCTCCCTGCCCGATTCATCACTGGGCAACCTTTTCCTCTCCTCCACACTTGGTGCAGATTTGGAGGAAGAAATGCAGTGCAGRGGATCGGGAGATTGGGCTTCAGCACACAGCAGTGGGCTGCAGCCAGCTCCAAGATTGTGTGGTACAAGAGACATAACCTTGCAGCCTGGGCAGGGCATAGGAGGGAAATATTAATTGTTTCATGAGCTATGTAGGTCAAATAGCGTATTAATAATGGATTTTAGAACTAGCCTATGAGGTAGAGAGATGAGTTAATAAAAATTATTGAATGCCTCTGACTGGGTAATCTGAAGGCTGTCTGATACAGCAAGCAAAAGGTCAACAGAACTTTAGAGCCATGACAGAAGGATACTTCTTCATTTTTGTCTCCCAGTTTTTGGGCACAGGATATTTATGCTTACCCAATTTAAAACCTTATTTTTTCCTCTTTGAAGTAGGCTGAATTGAATTTTACTTCARAAATTATTTCAAAATAAAAAAGGAAATGGAAAGCAATTAATAAGAAAAGTTCTTCAGCTACTGAGACAAGATAAAGACAGTAGGTCAAAGACAAATGATACAGAAAATTCCACATAATGCATTGTTACTTTAGCTTTCAGGGAAAGGTGAAGCCTACAGAATACAAAATGGATTTATATAGCTCAATGTCGAGCTGCAAGTGAACCAGAGATAAAATCCCATTAGTATAAACAGAGAGGATACATGAACTCCTAGGTTTTTAATGACAGGGTTTCTGCTCTTGGACAATGAGCAAATGACAGCCTAAAGCAGATTTAGTAAATAGATTTATATGAAATAGATTTAGTCAGAAGCATTMTTCCACCAGTAAAATAAATAATTCCATTAGCAAATGCTCACTCACCTTTATTATGTACAAACTGTTATATCATCAATACTCTCTGCACTAAGTATTCCTCTGCATTGTCTTGCTAATAAAAATTCTCCTCCACAGTTATAGCGCTACAGATTGCAAAGAACATCAGTCAGCAGTGGTGCTTTACAARTCAAACCCAGTGGGGTAAAGCATTAGTGTGCATCTCATTCTACGCCATGTAGGATTACCCACCTGCAACACTTGAGCTGTAAACATTTCCATTTTCAGTGGGTGTTGAAAATAACTTCAGTAACGTACACTGCATGTGCTTACTGCACCACAGTGATGCTCAGCACCCTSATGTTTACCCTCATGGCAGTCAGGAGGGCATAACAGTGAAGAAGTGAGATGACAAAACTGAAGTACAAATAGCTGCAACAGCTTCCTGCCGGTGTTCTGGCAGGTTGTGGGATATTTTCCAACCCAGAAAACAKCCTCACTAATGCATTTAAAGGTGGGCTGACCAAAGTCCTGGTTAATGTACAATTGAGAAAACTCCAAAATTRGCTTAATTAGATTATGTAGTTATTTTCTATTTCAAAATTCCTCAGCTTTAGGGCATGGGGAAAAATTACTGATCTTTTAATAAATTATTTCAAACATGCCTAGCTGMATCTTCCATTATGCAAAACGTATCTCATATACCAGTGTATTCTATTTCAGCTCATTAATTCAGGATTGCTTTGCTATTAGAAAGGATTTCAGTCCCTCATTCAGTAAAAGAGAAATCCTTCCACTTTTACCAATATTAGGCCAAGAAATGGATTGCCAGCTCATTTTTTCCCTTGTGCCATTCTATATATAGCCATATATTCTCTCTCTCTTGATTCCAGAGAGTTTCTAACATGTAGGGGAACATCCTTCACATTATAATTGAACATGATTTCCCAATGATGAGGCAATAAAACAAATTTGGGATTGTAAATTTTACTTATTACTGTTTTCAAATCATAATGCAGTAGCAGGTTGTTACGTTGTTTTGTTTCATTTCACTTTTGTAGAAATAGRTGTGTGCAATGATCGGTGGCCTCCTACCAGCAAATAATTGGAAAGAATATCACTCTGCTACAAACAAGGATTTTTTTTAGATGCTTTAGATGCATACTTTTAGAGTATGATGAGCCCCTTTGTTACATTCTTTTCTGGGCTCTCTTAGACAACGACTACCTGCTGGGGACTGTATACACTTAGGGTTTGGGTCTTTTCCTGCTGAGAATTTATGTGAATATTTGAGAATCTGCTTTGGATGTTTCACCAAATTTGACTGTGGGAACAGTAGATACCCATTAAGATTTGGTTAATTATAGATTTTGACTTAAYCCAATGGGTGTTAAGCCTAAACAGCACATGTTTTAGTAAGATCATGTAGGGTATTCCCCCGACTTGTAGAAAACAGAACAGAAAGCCTAAATCTCCTACAGATCCCATGCTGCATCAGCCAGACTGTAAGTTATTTAACTCATTCTTCTGCAGATGTTTATATTTCRAGATGCTTGAATGTGTCCAGAGAAGAACAACAAGGCTGGTGAAGGGCTCAGAACACAAGCCCTGTGAAGAATGACTGAGGGAGCTGGGGCTTTTAGCCCTCAGAAAAAGAGGCTCAGGGGTGACCTTATTACTCTCTAAATGCTTGAAGGGTGCTTGCAGTCAGGTGGGGTTGGTCTCTTTCTCCGGGAAGCAGCTGACAGAATGAGAGGATACAGGCTTAAATTGTGTCAAGGGAAATTTGAACTTGATTAGACATTAGAAAAAATTCTTCCCTGAAACAGTGATTGTTACCTGGAATTGTCTGCCCAGGGACGTGGTGGAGCCACCATCCCTGGAGGTGTTTAAAAAAAATTCTAGATGTGACACTCAGTGCCATGGTTTAGTTGATGAGGAGGTGTTTGGTAATAGGTTGGACTTGATGATCTTGAAGGTCTCTTCCAGCCTCGGTCATTCRATGATTCCGTGATTCTGTGATTTAACTGCATAGCTCTCTTGAGATCATTGGACTCAGCTGAGCACRGATGGTACCAGAGAGTAGTACTGTTTTGCTTCATGTTGTACTGGGACAGCCGATTTGCAACACCCACTTGTCTTCTTATTTTCAAAAGSGAAATTTTCATCAGATGTACCTGACTTCTTACCTTAATGTTTGGTTTAGTGTCTGTTTTTTTTTGCAGAATTATGAATCTTCAACATAAGTTGAAGTTCTGATTTGGATCCAGCCAGGATGCTGTTTTCCAGGTCTCTTGGAAATACCCTGTTCCTAGTTGATTAGCCCAAATAGGCAGATTTGCATGTTTCCACCATCTTTTAGTTCTGTGCAAAWTTTTCATATTTTATCAATGCTGGCTCTTCTATTTACCAATCTGAGTTTGTTTTTCTGGGACATTATTTTGTAGTTTCAAAATATGTGGTGGTAAGCAATGTTCTTTAATACCTTGCAGATGTTTCTGGATAAAGTTGGAATTTTTCCTCTTTAATTTATGGCAGGTTTAATTAAAGTACTTTCCTTTGGTCTAATCATTATAACGTTAGTAATTCTGAGTTACCGCTTGAGCTCCTGTGTCATGTTCCAGGGACTACTTAAAAAAATGTAYCTTTCCATTAATGGAATATGGGGGTTTATATTTTACAGCTACTTACCATTTATGATTTTAGAGCCGGTGGCTTCTAGTAACTTCTGCTTCTCTGTATCATCCTCTTATTCCTTTTCTCCAGCTGAGTTTTTGTAGCTAGAGRATTTATTTATGTTTCAGGTGTTTTTCTTCTGACCTTGAAGAGTCAATAAACAAACACTGTTTTCACTTAAAGTATGGAAACATTGCTTCAGGCTTCTCTTCCAATATTTTTTCTCTCTTTTTCTTTTATATTTCTGCTTTTAGAGATTACATATTTGGCCATATGTTGCTACTTAATTGCTTTTTTTTTTTACTTTTATATTTGCGTACTTTTTGCTTGTTAGCGATAGCTAGTGATTTAAGATGATGTACAAACATTCATAAAGAAAACCAGCCAGCCATTCACTTCACCACATTCTTCATGCCCTTTTTAATACATGCAAGTGTATCCAGTGTAATGAAAAATAAACTGTTTGTTTGAAATGGGGACAGGGCTTGGGTATGTTAGTTTTTCTGCTCCATTACTCAGCTGGAAAAAGGAACAAACAGGTGCTTATTTACTTCCTGAGTTGCTCTTTGCTTGCACCTCATATTCAGATTACTCAAGGCTTCCAATACAATGGAACCAAATGCATTTCCATACTGTGGTGTCCATTTTACATGATAACCTTGGGCTGCCTGGAAGCGATTTGCTAACCTCCAAAGGTCATATTTCAGTTGTCAATAGTAGCATCAGTTGATCTGCTGAAGTAAAATACWGTCTTGGTTTTGGCTGGGATACAGTTCATTTTTTCTTAGTAGCTGACAAGAAAAAATGAGAGGGGATATGTGAAAGAGTTTTTTAAAGAGAAAGTGGAGACAGTACAAAATGATCATGGAGAAAACAGCCTTTCTTTGCCCTCACATTTTTTCCAGGCTATATTTAGCAATTTTATGTAGTAATCTTACTTGTAGAAGGTTAGAGAGAACCTGCCTTATGGGATCATAAAGTTCAGGAGTTTAGGTGATTGACTGAATAAAGTAGGGATGCTAATTCCTGAGACGTGCATTGTGGCATAACTCCAGCAGAGCAGGCCGAGGGGCGGGATTCAACACTGTGGCTGGGCAAAAAGCCAATGAACTGCATCATTGTAATTGCAGATGAAATAATAATTATTTGCGATAGCTTGCTAATCAGTGAAAGCATGGAAAAGGCTGCTGACGAGCACCATCAAGGTAATTAAGGTGAAGCATTGAATTTGCATAAATTTACACTTTGATCATTGTTCACGAGATACTGTCTCTTGAAATAGACCTGGCTGGTTTCAAGATGAGCACTAAATCAAAGCAAAGGAGTGCAATAACTGCACAGCATCAATAGTGCTTACAAAATACAGATGCACCTTACATTGGCAATTATCTAAAGAATCTATTGTCCTTAATCAAAGGATGATACTTGAGTTACTTTTTCAAATTGCCAAATAGTCCTAGTTAGCATATGTCGTTCTACTTGTAGCTCTTTAACGAACACAGGAAAATCACACAGATGAGATCTTTAGTAAAGACAACATCTGATTATTCACTTCGCTTAAAAACCCCGAACCTCTTAAATGAGGACAGCTGAAGGTATAATTCCTCGTATTATTTTGACATACACATGTAAGCTCTCTTGGAAACGTGTATTTAATAATTTTTTTAGGAGCTGTAAATGTGATACTGTCATGATCTCAGGCTCTAAGTCACGGCCTCTGATGGAAGGTTAAGCTCCAATCCTTCAGGCTTCTGTGCAAGCTTCCTGAGCATCAGCTGCCAGAGTAATTCTGGTGCTCAGGCCTGCAGCCAGAGCTCTGTGCTCTGCCTTAGCTCCTGATCTGTGATTCTTTTCCCTCTGGGAACAGCAGTGGGTCTCTTGACAGTGCAGCCTCCTAGAGGAAAAAATAGTTTATGTAAAACAGAGGATTTTGAACTCTCAAAGCATGCATGCACACAGCAAAAATCTAGAGTGTACACATCTATCCACTCTTCACTAAGGTTTATCACTGGAAAAACTCTATYGAGACTTCAGGAAGTGCTTTCAGGAAAGCAAATGAAATCCTGAAATCGGAGAACAAAGTGGAAGAAATCCTCTGGAAAGGAGATAGGATCAAGTTAAATAATATTGATTGGGAAAAAAAAAAGAAAAGAGGAAAAATTTGGAAATGGGGTGATGGCAACAAAATCCATTCCTTGTTTGTTCATTTTCCCGCACTTCATGTCACCTTTTCATTTCACCACTTCGTTCCCTGATTTTGTCATTTCCAGGAGTATCATTCAGGCACCTTTCAGTCCTTTAACAGGGACACATTTCCTCCCAGTCCATTTCGTTGCCATCACCCCATTTCCAAATTTTCCCTTGTTTTTGTTTTCAATCAATACTATTTCATTTGATAATATCTCCTTTCCAGCGGGTTTGTTCCACTTGGCTCTCCGGGATTTCAGGATTTCGTTTCCTTTCCTGAACAGAAGAATTTCCTTTCAGGAAAGTAGACAAAATCCTGTGATTTCAATGAGCATCAATTTGGTATGGTTTGCTCCTCCTTTTCCCTACTCTTCATGTAACCTCTTCATTTCACCACTTCGTTCCCTGATTTCGCCAGTTCCAGGCGTATCATTTTGGCACCTTTCGGTCCWTTTAATGGGGCCACATTTTGTCCCAGTCCATTTTGTGGCCATTACCCCATTTCCAAATTTTTTTCCCTCGGTTTTTTCTTTTGATCTTATCTCCTTTCCGGAGGGTTTCTTCCACGTTGTTCCCTGATTTCAGGAYTTYRTTTCCTTTTCTGAAGGGATCCTTCTTTCTGTCAACCTTTCTGTACAGACAGTTTCAGGACAAATAATTTTCCACTCTCTTTCTTACTATGATGTTTTTCAAGGTTTTCTTTCTTCAAGATTTAGGGGGCTCCTATTATTAAAAATACTGATMGGTTTTTAACTAATTTTATGGTCAATCATAATTTCTGAGTATTCTATCTATATTATATTGTTGTTTGCTCTGATTTTGAGTGGCATCATCCTACAGGAAACTTMTTTTCCTYCCTTGCTGAGCATGTAATATTGATRGTCCTAAGTATTTCAGAATTTATATAATATAATGCAAATTTTTTATATGTGTCACGTGGGTAACCAAATATACATATGAAATAATAATTTAACTGCTAAATAATTTTATTCACTCATTCTGAAAATTTTTCTGTTGCCTACTTGTACTCTTACCTCTTCGTCCACCTATAGTAATGCTGCCTGAAACTAAAAGGCCACTAAAACTGTAATCTGCTGTAAATTTTTTGCATCTTATTTATTTATTTCCTTTTATTTTATTTCTGACTTATATATGGTCACCTTAACAAAGTTGTAAATCATGCTGTCATGTTTGAGGAGTTTTTTTTTTTTACATTTTAGCCATGCAAATTATTTTCTACCTAGATACAAAATTTTAATAGAAAAAAATGTGTTTGAGGGGCTTTTTTTTTACATTTTAGCTATGCAAATTATTTTTTACTTAGATACAAAATTTTAATAGAAATAAAATGTGTTTATCTAGCACAGTATGTGTTTGGCATGTTTTTATGTTGTACTTATTTAGGAAGATGATCTCTCAAAGCTGTTGTTCTGACACAGAGATGCAGCACACACAGTTTGCTTTTGCAGTGCAGCAATAAACACATCCACTAAGGTACGAGAGATTTTATACTCAGACAGATCTCCTGGCATGCTGCATTTGTATTCCAGGCAATCTCCATGCACCAAGGTAATTATTTGATTAAGGGTGAGTCTCATTATTGCATATGTGAGCATTCCATGCACAACTCTCCTGGTGATGCACACACTGTATATGTCTCAAAAATGTCATCTGTTCTGTCATTACTTTTCAYCTGGTTATTAATAAATAAATCAAGGTACTTTACAGAATACTAGAGAATTAGGACATGAGATCCACACGAAATGCTGAAGCTGCCTTCCCTACTATAAATCTGATGACTGTATCAAATAAATATAACTTAGAAGTCATGTATCAGATGAATCTTAATTTTTTTTTAGAATTTGATAACACTAGAACCATTTTGGAAGTTCTGGTTTGAATGCCTGGCCCCAGTAAATCTGTAGCAAATATACATACTGATTTCAGCATTGCCAAGGTTTTACTGATGCCATTCTGAACTATTTCTTTAAAATTCAATCATTTAGCTTTTTGAACTCAGG
>NW_026623233.1:3833305-3850138 GCF_030028575.1 Malurus melanocephalus | reverse complement strand
TGCTACTGGAATGAGATGTGGTAAGGAAAAGAAGAGAAGCTAGTATAAAATATACATAACAAAAGTGTGCGTATTTTTCATAGGGATTTTTTAATGAGGGATTAGTTACATAGGAGCTTTAGGGATTAATTAACCAATACCTAATTAAAGCAGGGTTCTAAAGTGGATTCTCTGTAAATGTGAAAGTCATGTTGGAGGAGAAAAAGTAGAAAAATGTAACGATGTAAAGTAATGGGTCATTCCTAAACTGAGGCAATATACTACATCAAAATGAATGAGGAAAAATCCAGGAAAAAAAAAAATCTCGAAAAGTGGGAGCAGGAGGTTGTTGCTGTCTCTATTGCTTTTGGTTTTAGTAGATAAAATTCCTAATTTATTTGGCCCATACTTTGAACTGTGTTTACCAAGTACACTTTGAAAAGTGATCCATTTGAACAGTGAGGCTTCCTCTACAGGGGCTGGAGTATCTTGTGTTCTCAATTTGACTCCCTGAGGACAGGGCACAAGACACCTAAGATGAAGCACTGAAGCTGAAGTCTACTCTCATTATTTCCCTTGATTATATGTTTAGTCTTTTATCTGTATTATCTCCATTCTGCTATCAGTTTCTCTGAGCTGATACTTTCACACATCTCCATTCTATACACTCTGTGCTCTGGTACCCTTATTTAGAGTATTTTTGAGCACAGCCACTTAGCATTTCTCTAYACTGAAAACAAGATGTCTTCCTATAGGAGCATGAAAAAATACAATGACTCTGTAAGATCACATCAACTTGTATTTTGATTTTTTGGCTATTTTCCCAAGTAGCATGTAAACAGAGCCAGTATTTTCAGGGAGAAGGAAGGAACCCTGGATAGCTTAAGCTTTTCATTTGAAAAGCAGCTTAAAAAAAATTATAAATGCATATTATAATGTGGGTCTCTTTTTTTCTTTCTTCCACCAATTTTAAGGTTAAAATGAGCCTTAATGCATTTTTATTTGAAGCTCCTATATAATATCGACTATAAAAATTCACCTTGCAATACCTTCATTGAATCTAATAATTTTTGGATGAATAAGTACAGATTTTACTTAGATAGTCTTAGCTCAAAAACTTTTATGAAGGTGCCTCCATCATTTCTCCAGGGAAGTTTCTCAAAAGGTTAATCACTATTAAAATATGTCTTTCTTCCCTTTTGAATTTGTCTACCTCCAATTTTAGCCCTTGAATTTTTTAATGGTTTTGGAAATTCATGGTCAGGTGATTTTTCAGTATGGACAAATGCTAAATTTTTKTCAAGGTCATTTCTTCTTTCCCAGGATGTTAAATGATCTTTTGTCCCTCCATATTTATGTCTTTTCATCTGACTCTAGGAAAAATGGTAGCAGACAGARCCCATTATTCCTCTTTGACTGTGACTCTCTTAAAAATGGTTTGCCTCAATTAAAAAATGACCCCTGTTTTTATCTRTCTCTTCACCAATCCTTGGTTGTTCACAAACCTTGACAGAGAATTGCTTGTATTTTCTTCACATCCCTGATAGAGACATTGAGTTGCATTGGATTGAGGCTCTGTGTTCATTCTGTGATTTCCTGTTAGTGAATACACTTTGTTATCCTCCAGTTATCACTTTGTCATCTATTGACAAGGTGCTAAATTGATCTTGAATAGTGCTAATTCCTTTAATCAGAATACTGTGTGGTAAAACCCACTTTTGCTGACCACATCAAAATGCAACAAAACTTGGTTCTTTTCACCAGGATTGATTAAACCAAGAATATATATAATCAAAGGAAAAATCTATGGTTTACTGTACTATTTCCCTGATTGTGTAGAACAGTAACAGGCTGAGGAGTACTGTTTGCACTGAAACAACAACCAATCCCAACAAAAGCTACCATGATCATGTCACTGTCTAATGTGATATTTTATTTCACTCTGGGATCAACACCGCACAGCTTTGCCTGACTAAATACAAGAGGAACATATTCAACTGTGAGAATATGTTCTGTAGAATTAAAAATAGAGAATGTACACTATCTGCTGTTCAGAAGTAATGGCAGGTTGTGTTCCACATATCTTGTGTTGTTAATTTTCACAGATAGAATAGAAGTGGCTGTCACTCCAGGAATCTTGGTGAAYTTTTATTACTGTTGCTTCAGAAAGTGGGACTTTTAAAAATTTTCTTTGCAGCAGTASTTTCTAGTGGTGATCTATCTGTTTCAAAGACACAACTATATTACTGCAGTTGAACCAGCACCTGTCACCAGGGCAGAGAAGGAGAGGTGTCCTGCTGGTGAGCCTGCAGCTGCAGCGAAGTCGCTCTCCTCCAATGAGCTTGGCTCATTTTAACCCAATTGTAATATCAGTGCACACCTCCATCCCAAAGTTACCTGTCTCCAGGGTAGGAACAGCCCTCATGGGGCATGTGCTCTGTATTTTTGTGATTGCATCTTTAATAGCAAAGTGAGGGAATTTTGCACTAATCAGTAACAAAGCTAGGCATGACAAGAGTTGCTCAAACTCCACATAAACACAAAGAAATTGTATAAAAGTAAGTTGAGAATGGGGTAAAGTCGGCAAGATTCCATTGTAACTGCATGATCAGTCCATGAACTGAACCTGTCTTCTCATCCCCAGGRATGCCAATTCAGTAAAAACTCTACTATTTGTGCTCTGGATACTTTTACTGGGGATTAGAACCTGCCTGTATATTGCTTTGGATATGTTTTTGCMGTCAGGTATTATCATCAGCAATGCTTGCCTATCAATTTTCTATTAATAARGAGAGTTATTCCACAAAATCTTAGTGTGAGTCCTTCACGGGTTGTTGCTGGCAGTGGGTAACATACTTGAATAAAGTGGAAAATCCACTGAGGGGTCCTAAAGTAAAATCCTAAAAAGTYCCTAAACCTGCTGAAAGTTTGTCCTTATGCTCTTGGTGTGTCCCTGAATAAGTCAATCGAGCCATGCTCCGATCCAGCAAGACAGGGAAACTGTCTCAAAATACGTAATTAAATAGACTAGGAAAACATGGCTTTAATAAAGAATTCAGGGAAAACCTGGGATTTGTTATACTTGCATCTGGACACCTAACGGGTTAAATGAGTAACTGTGGTAATGCTGCAATCAACAGGAAAAAGATCTTTTTCCTGAAATAGTATTTCAAGCAACTCTAAAGCTATTTCTGGTTTTAAAATTTAAGTCAGTCAAACATACCCAAAAATAACTGTTATCCCCAGAAAATTTGCAAATTATAAGATGAAAGAAGCATTGTTGACATGTGAAGCAGTTACATACATTCACCTTCCGTGGGTTTCTCTAGAGAGTTCTGTCACATCTAGTCCTCARCTTGTATGAGTTGGGGACATGTGTTCTTTTCTAGAAGAAAATACCATCTCTAACATGATSAGTGAACCAGACTTTTTATTTAAGTACAAAACATTCATGCTCTATAAACTAGAAAAATGCCTTTAAATTACCAACTTGAAAAAGTACTTTGCAGAAGCAGAGCTCTAGTTTTAGCAGTTGTTAGCACAATGGTGATGAGCTGCTAGCAAAAGATTAGACCTATTTACCTGTGTTGTTTCCTGTTTAGAGTGTCATTGCTATTGGTAATTTGAAAGAGCTTAAGAGAAGTGAGAGAGAGAAATAAAATTCAAGGTTAGAATGGCATGATAATAGAATAATGTACAGAAAGCAGTCACCAGGAGGGAAAGTGATGGCTTTGAATATTTTTTTTACTGTAGTACTGGAAGTACATTAAGTGCACATGCCAACAGATAAGCTAGTTTTGGTATGAGTCAAAAAAACCCTAAAAAACAAAACATTAAAAGGGTTAGATATAGATGCTACAAAGAGACAAAACTGTAAAAGATTTATTGATATATGAACAGTAAATGTCAGAAAAATATGACAATGATACAGAAGAGATAAAATAGACATATTTATAGACTCGTGAGATGTCRTATTTCCAGTTCATATGAGGGGGATAATCTGTAAATAAAGGTTTTTTGAATGTTATGAGGAGGACTGGAAGGCCACA
Organism: Malurus melanocephalus; assembly: GCF_030028575.1. NCBI lineage: Eukaryota > Metazoa > Chordata > Aves > Passeriformes > Maluridae > Malurus > Malurus melanocephalus. The sequence goes on along the minus strand of NW_026623233.1, from coordinate 3,846,110 downwards.
GATGTGCTCTGCATTTCTCCACCAGCCACGTGGAAGGAGTAGATGAAACTAAGGTACCCAGAACATTAATTTCCAAGTTGTTAATTTTAATACAGGTGCTTTGTAGCTTTTGCACAAAAGGCATCATTAAAAAGCGATTAATGTTAACACAGTATTTTGTTTACAGTAATAAGATTGCTATCTACTGAACAACAATTGGATAATTATACCAGTTGTCATTATTGGTTGCACAGATGGGAGGGTTTAAAAGAAAATTACCCGATCAAATTCTGTTATTGAGTTTTAATTCACTTTTGGATATTTTTCTTTGCTGTCTGAAATCCTTGTTAGCCAGTTTTCTTTAAAAGGGTAGGACCTTTTATAAACTTTAAATATTTCGGGGGAGGAGTGGGGCTGTCAGTCAGTGAGACATATCTCTGTTCATATTACTCAGACTAATATACACAACTGATAATGAGGATGGACATTTTTTCTGTGTCTAACTCATCAGTGACTAAAGTAAAAAAAAAAAAAAAAAAAAAAAATTAAAAAATCACAGACTCACTCAGAATGGTTGGAAGGGACTTTTGTAAGTCATTTAGTCTAATCCTGCTGCTCAGACAGGGCCACTTGGAGCACATTGCCCATGGCTGTGTCCACACAGCTTTTGAKTATTTCTGAGGAGGGAGACCCAACAACCTCTGTGGGCAAACTGTGTCAGTGCTTGGTCATCCTCACAGCAAAAAAAAATGTTTTCTGGTGTTCAGAGGAAGCCTTCTGTGGTTAAGTGTGTGTCCATTGCCTCTGGTCCTGCCACTGGGTACCGCTGACTAGAGCCTGATTCCATCTCCTCTGCAGTACCTCAATCATCCTTGTGGCCCATTTGCCTTTGCATCAAGAGCCCATTTCTGACCGATATCCATCCTGCTGTCTACCAGGACACCCAGGTCTATTTCTGCCAAACTCTTTTCAGCTCGGTAGAAGAGCTGGGGTGGGGGAACTGGGTTCCTCTTCAGATTCAGAGTTTCCTGATTTTCCTGAAGCCTCTTTCTCCAGCTGCTGAGGTCCCTCTGGATGGCAGCATGGCCCTCTGGCCATGGTATCAGCCACTGCTCCCAGTTTGGTGTCACCTGCAAATCTGCTGAGKATACCCTGACCCATCATCCTTATTATATTGATAGTTCTGAGCAGAACTGGATTCAGGATTGACCCCCAAGACACTGCTGGTCACTGGCATCAAACCAGAATTGTGCTGCTCATCAGCACCATCTGACCTCAACCAATTCAGCTAATTTTCATTCTCCTTYACTCTCTGCTCCTCTATGAAACTGGAGAAAAGGAGAGTGTCATAGGCACTACTGTAGCTCAGGCAGACCACAGCCTCGGACACCAGGCCAGTCACATCAACAAAGAAGTTTATCAAGTTGGTCAATCAAGACTTTCCAGTAATGAAGCAATGGTGAATGTTCCTGAGGGTTTGCTTGTCTTTAATGAGCCCGGAGATGGTTTGCAAGATTAGCTTCTCCAACACCTTTGTAGAGATCAAAGTCAGGGTGACTAATCTGTGGTTCCAYGGGTCTTCCTTCTTGTCCTTCTTGAAGATAGCAGTGGCATTTGCTTTTCTCGAGTCTTTCGGTTCTTCTCCAAGTCTCCCTGGTGGATCAAAAATTATGGAGAATGWCCTTGCAATGATATCTGCCACCTCCCTCAGTACTCATGGAYGCATTCCATCAGGGCCCATGAATTTATCTTCCACAAAAAGTATGTGAAAGCAAAACTTCCTGAAAGAGTAAGTTTCCTGGCTTGTTAATTTTCTGGACTGTGTATCTGTTACTCTCTGGGAAGATGTCTCATTAATTTTCCCTTGTTATGGTTGTCTAGTAGAATTATCTGTTTCCCAGCATTGTTTACAGACCTCAGATTAGCTCATTTGACCCAGTGTGCCAAACACTAAGCAGAATACAAATTAAATACCTGCATCTTTCAGACCAGGAGATGGCACAGTGTCTAATGTATATTTTTCCAAAAGTACTAAATAGTTTCGAGTATTACTGATTTCCCTCAACTTTTAATTTCTGTATTATTTCAGTACTGCAAAATAATATAACATTCTTAAGAAAACTGTCATAGCAAAATAGAAAATTGCTCATAGTTAGTCCTGGTTTGTGTCTTTATTCTGACTTTCTGAAATGAAGGGATTATGAAACAGGACAATTAGATAATAAATTAGATAAAAGAAGCCTATTGTCATTATTACTTGACCAATTATTTTAGACATAAAACAAAACTGACGGTTACGGTAGAATAAATATTTGTAGTATAGCTAACAAAAACGAATGCACATATTTGTGGATGTACAATACCAATTGATTAGTGTTTCATAAGTTTATTGGACTGAAGAGCTGGAAGACCTTCTCAGTGTCCCAAATATGCCCAGAATTGCTCAGACAATTAAGGTAGCATATTTTAGCAATTGAGTGTGTGGCTTTAGAAACGTTCCTGAATGAGGAAGACTTATATCTGTATTTTTAACTCCATAAATTTTCTATTTGTATTTTCAGTAACAAATAAATGGCTTAGAATGAGTGATACTAGAGTAATTCTTAGTGGTCCAACAAGGAAGGAGCCAAACCAACCAAAGAAAAACAACCCAAAAAATCAATACAAAACAAAAGGACAAAAATCTCTAAAAGTTACACTAGGCTTTAATTGCACAAAATGTCAGCCTTTGGGATAGCCTTCCATATTCCCAAAAAATATATTTTCTCTAAAAGGCAACAACTAATTGAGGCTTTGGTCATTTCCTGTTTCTGCAAAATGGTCTTCTGAATAAAATGCTGTAACCAGGACCAAAATATCTAAAAACCTTGTATTCCCCTACCTGAAATACCTTCAAAATAACTTGGTGTTACTAGAAAGTTTTGGCACTCAAAAACAGACACAATTATCTCAGATATTATCCAAGCTGCCTGTTAAGGAGTGTTTCATCTACAGCAACATCATAGGTGTTCCTTCTAGAAAGCCACCAAAATCCAGATTTCTTGGATCATGTGCTTTACAAAACAATTAGCTAGAATTTGTTATGCCATACCAGGAACCCCAGCTGGAAAATCAAAATGATTGAAAGTGAAAGAAGGAGAGCATTTGTTCAACGTAACATGCTCAGCTCTATGCAGATCTGTCAGTGTTCTTATGTACCTATCCTGTCTCAGATCCAAATGGGTGGGTAAACAAAAACAGAGCTCAAAAAGACACAGGTCTTTCTTTGTTCTGAAACTTTCTTTACAATAAATGTGACATGAACAATATTGATAATGGCAAACATCAGAAACACTGTCTGTGCAGTTTGTGGAGTATGAGGAAAGAGAAGAGACACCAATCCATGCAGGTCCTGTGTGTGGAGAGACGTGAGCCAGAGTTGATCCTTCACCTTTGGCTCACTGGTTGGGTGCCCACATTTGCAGTGAACAGAATAGGATTTCAGTGCCCTACATCTGAATACCGGTCTACTGAATATAAAAGTCATCAAAGTATCCTCTAACCTTACTTTGTTCAAAGCACTGCCTGATCTTCTCACAACTGTGAGATCCCTGTGCCTCTACAGAAGCAGTGTGGGTGAAAACAGACAGCAACCCTCTAGCCTCTAGATCACATTAGCTGTCTGAGTGCAGCTGCTTTCAGAAGAAACCACTCAAACAACATTGAAAATAACTCTGGGTGCTTTCATTGGTGTTTGTATGCCTGAAGATTTGATACTCTTGCAGGGGTAGGARACAAGGAAGCTGTGGACTTTTGCTGTGAAGTTGCAGGGACATAAAAACCTAAGTCTGACTTAGGCAAAAGTTACATTTTTTTACCTGTTAAATCAAGATCTGAAAAGCCAGATGTGATCTACTACTCTGAAGACACCTCTCCCTAGAAATATTTCTCTTCAGATGAATGTTCCTCACAATCCTGACGCTTGGCCTCCGCACAGTTCGTTCTAGAGTTCTGGTCTGTCCACGTGCACTGTCCTGTTTTCCATACTGGCAATACTGTGGTTTCTTCTGACTTTAAAATGCTAACTGAAGGCTGAGATCAGCTCTTTGTCACAGAGACTAGAGGTTAGAGCAATAGCCCAAGGCTTCTTAAAACATGATGTTGCCATACGGTCATTGAAAGAAATTTGTTTCTGGCACCGAACGGTGCCTTAACAGTAGCTAGCACATTGTCATTTAGATTTTATAACACCCCCAAGAAACAGATGAATCATTTTGCAATGACTTTTCCAGGATGCAAGCCTATAGATATGTAACTCATAACTAGCCTACAGAAGAATGGGAAGCAAAGCAGCTGCTGTTCAGGTTGAATCATTTCTGACAGACAAGAAGAACAGGAAACCTCTGTCAAACCTCTATAGGTTTAAAATCAAAGTGTATTTGAATAACACCATCCTGAACCCCCAGAACACAAAATGGTGCCATTATTAGCATAGGCTATATAACAACAATCGCTAGTAATAATAAAAAAAAATGCTTCTTTGTTTGTTTTCCAAATTTTTCACTTTCAGGTAAGAGGGGAAAAACCCTGTGATAATGAACTATAAAATTTAAGGCAGCTCCAGAGTTAGCAGCTAGCCAGACACRCTGAAACACAGAAAAGTAACAGTTGTTTATATTTAATCGATCTTATTGAGCCAAGAACAATATTTTAAAGAATACCTCCATTGTTCTGTGACAGAGGTGTTAACCGGGTGAATGGGATCGATCAGTGATGAGATGAAATGTAAATTGCTATTAGAGCTCTGCTACCAGCTGAACAACTAAAAGAGATAACTGTGATGAAATAGGTATAGCTGAGAAAAGATGTGGGTCCTGCTGATGATGATTACTGATATATTTGCCCCATTTTGCCAGGCAGATAAAAATCGAAAAAAAGACAGTGCTACTGCTCCTTCATGGACCTGAAAAATGAGAACTTCCCTATTGTGAGGATTGTGAGTCCTGCAAATCACCATTTCAAACTCAGTAATGCAAGCACAGAAATCACTTTAGCAGCTAGAGGGAGAGAGAGCCCAGAGATCTCCTTTTACATAGGTTCCAAATAAAAATTTACTGTCAAAGAATATGACAAAAAGTCTTGGYACATCTAACCACACAGACAAATGACTTTCTCAAGTTCTGGTTGCCCCTGAAGAGGTATCAGTCTGAGATTCCATCATCTTGCCATAACCCACCAATTGCCATGTCTCGCCACCCCACCAATTGATCTGCTTCATAAACTTTCAGTCAAAATGAATGTTTTAAACTAACTTGGCTTTCTTTCCCTGAAGGACCCATCAAATTATTATATCAGCTGGCAAATCTGAGGCAATGGTCATCCTCAACCATTCACTGCTGGGGTCCATCAAACAAGTGATGGCCTGGAGCTGATAAACTTCTGCCATGGAGTAGTTGGAGCCAAAACAGGATGTGTAGTTCCATCTTAGTTATAGAAGYATCAAATCAAAAAACAACTCAAATCTTTATTTATAAAATTTATCTTGTGTGTTCACTTTATAAATTAGCCTCGAAGAAATATTGAAAACAGACAAAATCTTACTTCTGAAATCTTAATTTGATATTTACTGGGAACTGCAAAAAGGTCTTTGACCTCAAATTCACCATTTATGATTCACTTTAGTTTTGGTCAATACAAACAGCTTTTCTGCTGAAAAGAAGCTGAACAGAATGGACAGCAGATCTCTTTTAGGACATTTATGGCATTCTGTTATCAGTAAGTGTATTAATCCTGAGGACCATTAGGAGAAAGCTGTATCACATCCAAGATAAATCAAAGGATAACAACTGAGGCGTCCAGAGAAAAATCAGACAATCAGTCCTCCAGAATGACARCAATAATTGGGTGATATAAGTTTCTATCTAGTAAAGGAAAAGTAAGAATTAAGAAGAGTAAAAAACAGCAATTTTTTAGAGACTMATACATTTAATTTTCATTTAAGGAAGAAAAAGTTTCAATTATTTAATTTCATCAAGAATAACTTTTTCTTCAGCACAGGGACACCTATGCCAGTGATTAACTATTATGATAACTGAAAGTGCAACATATCCCATAACTGAATCACAATGGATAATTATTAGGATTTTTTTTCATTCCTAAATATTTAGAACCTGTAGCCTCTTAAATTATAAAGAACTGTCTTAAATACAAACAGTCATTTATGACTGTGTACAGGTATGTATGTGGCTTCAGAAAATGATCTGATAGAGATGTAATTGCTATCATGAAAAAAAGATAATTATGCTAGAATTTAAAAAGGAACACAGATACAGCTGTTCTATTGTCCATTGAGTGTAAAATGTCCAAAACTTTTATTTTTTATCTGGATTATAACTGTTGCAGATACCTGAGGTTATGTGCAGCATTTCAGAAGGCAGTATACATGACAATTCCCAAAGAAATCAGCCTGGAAGCAGCTTCAGATTATTTATTCACAGCCATTTACTGTTTTTTAAAAAATCCCTGCACATTGTACAGTGTCTTTGTTGATCCGTATCATCCAGGTTTGCTGAGCACACAAAACTTTTTGTGTAAGAATTTGTTATACAGTAATAAGCAATCTTCTAAAATTAATTTTACCAATGAATGTTTAAAAATCAGGAAAAAAAMCCCACAAAATTTGCAGTTTGAGAGTAGATATTCTGTACACATCCATCAGATTTATTTTTTCCCAATGTTGCAAAAGGGCAAAAGTCTCTGTTGRCAGGATAACACCATGCAACCTATATATGAATGGTGCAGAAAATAACATATATACTCCTCCATGGTCTACGATTTCAAAGTAGTATCTACCATAAAGAATTAGGTAAAATTAGCTCCTCTGATATTTATATAAATATAATACACACACACAGAAACACACACACATATTTATATATATATATATACACACACACTACCTACATATGCATGCAATAAACAACAGATTAAACATTACAAGCACATTCTATTATTGTGGGGTCCTGTATAATTGAGGGCTTTTCCCCCTCCTTTCTCCAGGAACAACTTGATTACCACAGATCACCAATGCACTCGATTATTAACAAACATCTCTTATCTCATTACCTGAAAATCTTTTATCTGAAAAGAAACTAGAATGTAATTAAAAGGAGTGCAAGATGATGAAGGAAGTTGTGTGGTAAACCAGTTTATCAGAGTAAGATGTTGTTTTCACAGTGATTTATGCCTCAGAGCAAACACTGAGACTACTTGCTGTGCTCACAGCCCTTTCAGGAGACAAAAAAGCAAATCTGCCCAAATAATAGTTCTGTGACTATCATGCATAGTTGTTGCATTAGATACAATTTCACAGCAGCTTCCAATTTATGTTTCATATGGCTGCTTAATGGTTTGTTGGTTTGGGGGTTTTTGGTTTTTTCATCCCTGGTTTGCTATCAAATAAAATACAGAAGCTTTACTTTGAAATAGRATAAGGGAAACATTTAATACAATTCCCTTTTGCTATGAAGAGCGAAAATAGTCAGACTGAAATAAATTCATATTCTGTGGAAAATAAAGCAAATTTTATGAAGGGAGAACAGAATAAAAGCCTGAGAGTATTAATCTGTTGCTTTACTGACATAGTTTGGCACTGTAGTAACAGGATGATGTGTAACTTTTTGCTAATAAAAAATAGATCAGATTTGGTTATTCTCATTTGGATTGGGATGTAGCAGGAAGGGGCTAGTTCAAAGAAAGTGCATCTTACCCTGTAGCACTCCAACCAATTCATACAAAAAGCAAACTGGGAATGAGGGACGAGGAGMAGGCTGAGGTACTCAAAGGGCTGCTTCAGGCTTCAATGCCAGCCCTTCTTCCACACTTCTCGAGTGGCTGAACTTGACAGGGGATGGGGKAGCAGAGCCACTCCCACTCTAAGAGAAGATTGAGCTCATGACCGCCTGTGGGACCCGACACGATTGAGGCGATCAGCAGATGAGTTACCAAGCCACTTTCCTTGGTATTTGGTATGAGCTGCTCAGCATGGAAAAACAGAAAACTCCATTCCCCCAAACTCATTTGGGCCTCTCAGCACTTAAAGGAGGCTATTGAAAGATGGGGACAGATGTTTTAGCAGGGCTGGTTGTGATAGGTCAAGGAGTAATGTTTTTCAAACTGAAAGAATGTATGTTTAGACTACATGCAGAGAAAAAAAAAAAAGATGAAGGTGGTGAAACAGTGGAATAGGTTGCCCCATCTCTGAAAATATTCAAAGTCAGGCTCACCAGKGGTTTGAACAATGCAATCTATCTGAACATGTCCCTTCTCATTACAGGAGGGATTGGACTATGTGACTTTTCAAAACGCCTTCCAACCTAAATGATTCCATGTTCCTATGACTAAAACTAGTCAACCTTTTGTGATTTAGGAAAGGTTTGTACACCAAAGCAGAAAAGCAACTATTACTAGATGGTCTGACTGACTCTAACTTTTGTTCCTATATAACCACCACCAATTTGCTTTGTCTATTTTCCTTAAGAAATACTGTAATAAAATCAGCCATTACTTGAAACTCCCAAGTTAATCTTCTGAGATTAAAAGTTTCTCCCACCTTTCTTGGTCTACTAGTTCAGCATGAAAAATGTTGCATCTCTTTCTACAGTGAGTTTTGAAATGAGAAAACAATGTTTCACATTATATCTGGCTACTTCCAGCGCTCCAACCCAAATAACCATCAATAATAAGATGAATGACAAGCCTTTGGAGTGAATCTAGCATGAGAAGTGAATATAGGCCACCAGAGCTATTGCTGTTTATTGTGCCTCCATTTCACACCACTGAGCATGCTGATGCAGCATTAATTAATAATCTGTTCTGGATAAAAATCCTCTGTTACAACTTGCATTATAATATTTTTGYATCATGTTATATGTCATTAGAGTCGGCATAATGATAATACCCACTTTGTAATGGAAATAGTTTTAATTGAAAGAGTATTAAAACAACATGGTACACGAATAAAGTGTTATTTGGTATATATTCACTGAGGGATTGCTGGAAGGCAGAACACAGAAGGATGAGGAGAAGGCTGCAAATACAACTACTCTGACTCCCTTAATAAAATCATGATATCTATTTTGATTGATATCTGTCTTACCACCTTTAATCTTAACTTTTTCCTGCATCTTCTTCTCTGCAAGTTGTTGTTTCTTTTTAATACAGGTTCATGTTCTTATGAAGCTGCACAAAATACATAGAAATTTTAAACAAATTCTGGGATTTGTACTTAATTTGTCAATGAAGAAGGATGATGGGACTTTACAGAGRGAGCTGTGTGAGGACTGTGTGATATAAGTGATAAATTTGCAGGGATTCCCACAAAGAAAKAATTTGTTCATGTTGTAAAACATACAAACAAGGACTGGACTATATCCCTTCTGTTACATTAAGTGTGAATCCTAGAATCCATTTGCCATTTTTTAAGCTGTGAAGGCAGTTTTGCAAGGCTTCATGTCAAACTCTTTTCTCAWGAAGGGAGAAAGGAAGTTGTTTTTCTATTTGTCTGCATTCTTTACCTGCCTGATGGCATTCAGTGGGGTTTGATGTAGATCTTTAATATACAAATATGGTTCCTATGTAGCTAGGAGGCTGCTGACTAAAGGGGGTTAGGGACTATTATGGGATGCAGAGGGAAGAGCCCAGCCTTGCAGTCCAATAAAACTTGTACTATGGCTGGTTGTGGTAGGTAAATATAAATCATTAACAATATGTGTCAGATCTCTGTAGATGCAGAAAATCATATAAATTATGCTGACAATTTGTTGCTATTTGATAATTTTAGCCCTATCAGATCAAGCAGTCAGATAACATGGATTACTGAGGGTACCACTTGGCTGTAACTTCTGTCAAGCTGCCTCTAAATACAGCATTAGGTGAAAGAGTCACTTATCTCTGTCTTTTGTGGGGCAGTGAACAATAAACATCTGACTGCTTAAGTGATTTTCTGATGTCCTCAGAGTGTGAATGTGCTTTTATGCCTTTAGAAGATTATTCTGGGCTTGGTGCTGTATTAGGYGGTCATCAGCTCCTCGTGCTGAGCATGTCCAGGTGTCATTTCTCCTACTGCCCTCAATAACAGAGGCCCCCAAAGCACATACACCCGAATGACAAATGGGGTGGTTAGTACTTCTGACAGCACATATCCACCTGCATCCCTTCCTAGTGGAAAGAAAAATGTTTACACTTTAGATTCATTAGGCAATTCTCATAGGTTTTGTAACAAAGGCTATACAAATACACACTAATCTGTATAAATAAATGATCCTGACAAATAAAGTAATTTGGAGTTATTATTATATTAAATATTATATTTTAGATCAATTGAAAATACTGTTTGCTAAGCTGCTTTGTACTTATTTCCAAGCCATAAATTCAGAACTGAAAATGCAATTTTTGGCTTTGGCAATGTAAAAAACATGGTTAAAAATAAATTAACTCCCACTCTTTAATGCAGAGTACTGGGAATATGGGGATGGAGGAGGTAAGCTCAGAAATCTGGATGCAGTTTCTCACTCAACACAGATGCATCATGACCTTTACACATTGGCACAACAGTATAGGATTGTTGCTACACATTTTTGGAGAYGCACTAACCTCTATTCCTATTTACTGAAGAACAAAACAAATTTAAAACATTTTTTAAAAAACCCAACTCTGCTTAAAACTAGAAGCATCATTTTTTCATTTTAAGATATGTCGTTACACTTGTCTAYTTTGCAGCAATAACTAAGACCTGTGTCCAAGATCAGAATATAAAAATGGCTAATTGTTATTCACTAATTTTTAATTATAATTCATTGCAACAGTAATCKAAGTTCATTAGAGCATCAATTTCCTAATGAATAGACATATTTGAAATACAAAACTGTTGGTATAAAAGATAAAAGAAAGAACAAAAGTGAAAAGACTTTTTTTTCCTCCTGGGTAAAATAAAACCTACTTTAATAATACTTTGCACAGGTTTAAAGGAGTTAAAATTATAACTTTATCTGTTATACATATAATTACATCACATTACCTGTCTTCAGCTAGTTCAGATTTGTTAGGAGTAACAGATGGAAATCACCCTGAGGTTAATATCTCTTCCCTTCTGAACTGCCAGCTTCCAGCAGGTTCTTTATATCCTTAATTTTGCTATATTACTGCTTGTAAATTTACACTGTAATCATTTTTCTTCCTCTTTCTTTTTCCTTGTTTCTGTGTGTGTGTGTGYGCTGTGTGTGTTTGTGTGTGTGTGTTTTTATTCTTCTTTATACATCAAGGGTATTTTATGCCTTTTTATTCATTATATTCACCATAAGTCTGGTCTTATTCTTGTCCTCATGAGTCTGCTGTTTGATCACTCTTAGAAGCATTTGCTATCAGCTTTGCATTTCTCACAGCAAGTACTCTGAAGATATCTGTTCTTTGCAGTTCATCCTTCAACATTATTTTGATTTTCACTAAAACCTTGCCAGAAATCACATGACAGTTATTTTCATGTGAAATGTTGAATGTTAAATCTCCTGTGTAAGACATTCAATGTATGCTTAAGGCATAAAATGTGTGCTCTTATACTGTGCAAGTATGAAAAGCTTTGAGTAGCTGATAATGYTGTACATCAGGGAAGTGAAGTGTTTCAGCAGTCTAAACAATCTGCCAAAATCCAGGAAGAGAGACACTGGAAAACCCCATCCCTGTTTTGCAGCAGGAAGATTGTAGACTACATTTTACCACCATGTCACAAATACTTACATATTTTGAAGTCAAAGATATTTTTAGATACCTGGATTTATACCAGTAAGTACTTCAATAAAATATGATGCACAACTTCACAGATTATCACAGAAACAAAAAGTGAACAAGATCTAGTTCACTGTACACATCCTCAGACTGTCTCTTCCTGTTAAGAAAAACCTTTTAGACAGTAGTTCTTTAAAACCCATGGAAAAAAAAAAAAAACCAAAAAACTTGAGGTGTAAAACCTAGTACAAAGCTATCATTCAATAGCTCATCAAAAGAGGATACTTTGTGTGTGTGTGTCTGTGAAAGATGAGTGTGAAAAGTATCAGAATTAYTATCTCTATGGGAAAGATAGTGCACAGACGGCTACACATTTCTGATAAGCTTAGTTTCCAATATTCTTCTCAGAAGAATTTAGCACTCTTGATGTGGCATACAGAGCCAATTTTACTTTCACTTTTTTTTTTTTTTACTTTTACTTTCATACAGAGCCACTTTTACTTTATACTCTTTACAAGTATATTCTTTGAGCTGCAAAGTTAAGTGCTCAGAAAACGCCATGGAAGGGCAGGACTACGTGTGTTAGTGTAAACCTAMTTCTGTATATTAATATTAAAATACAGTCATGCATTACCCAGGCAACATTGAGTTCTTTTCAACACTTGTCTGCAACACCAAAAATTAGGGGGTTTACAGTGTAAAATTTCATTGGTTTAATCAGATGCAAAACCACACACTTGATATCAAGTCTTTGTAATGCAAGGTTCACCACATCTGTAGCACTTGAATCACTGGAATAACAGGTTTATGTTATTCTGTGCAGACTACAATTAAAGGAAGAACACTTAGCCTCAAWATTTCATGAATACATGCTGAGAGGAAAAGGTGATGGGAAAGAAAAACTTTAGGTGCTATTTCAGGTTCTAATGAAAATTACATGTTGGTGTTCATAGCTCATTGCAGCATTTCACAAAAACTTTACCCCCATGCCTCCTTTCTTCTCAGATCTTCTATGCAGCCTCTTCCTTCCTCAGTTCTTGGTTAGTCATTCCAAATCCAGGGTTTT
>NW_026623233.1:3817187-3833170 GCF_030028575.1 Malurus melanocephalus | reverse complement strand
AAACCACACAAGCCAGGTAAAATTAACATGTCCAAAAATGTGATCTGCACAATCAGCACAGGCACTTTGTGGGGCCCACAGGAACTCGGCTGTAGATTCAAGGACTCTTGTCACCAGATTGAAGCATGACCAGAAGGACTAAAATCTTTTGAATATTCAAGATTTTAAAAGTAAACAAGTCTTCTGAGGGCATGTGTGAACTGAAATACTGAAAAAAAAATGGAAGTATTTAAATTTGACCTACTTCAGCAGATTTTTTGGAACATAGAAAAAAAAGAAGTCATATTTCCGACATGTCCCTTTCTCTACTACTTTTCAAGACCTTTCACTACAGGAGAAATAGAATCAGAATTACCAGAGAAAATAATACCATTTATTTTCTTTTACAATGGTGAAAAGAAGTATTTTCCTGTATACCAACCCCCAAAAAATGCCTGGATAGGTTTATTCATTTTTATCTTTTTTTGTTTCTTTTAGTCATCCTACAGGCGGGGAAATTTCAGTCCAGATGGTTGAAGTTTGGCAAACTTATAAACAAACAAAATCAGAGTCTTAAAATGGAAGTGATGGGCAACATTACTAATTAGGCATTCTATATTTATTTTRCCCAGCTGCCTCCTCTTTCCCATCTCCAAATAAAAATAACCAAGAAAACAGAAAATTGAATTTGGTAAAAGATTATGGGTTTGGGGCTTTGTTTYGGGGGAGGAATTAAAGAAAATCTGTGCATTATTATCTAAATATACTTTTAGGTAACAATCTTCCCTGGAAACTTCTATTTTTTTCCAAAACCCCTCTAAAACATAATTCACTTATTCGAATTAGGCTAATGTTCTCTCTGTAGGTGTAAATGTTTGACAGCTATGTGCCTTCTWAAAAGTGAGCTTGCCCATTCACTGCGGCATCTCAACTCCCGCTTTATAGGTTCACCACTCCTGTCCAAAGTCAGTGYCAAAACACAGGAAAATGCAATGTTGGTGGCACTGCAAACTTTCTGATCCCAGTTTCAGATATCTTGTGGGATCTTCCTGTATTTCTGCTTTTCATTTGGCACGTGGAGCCTGGGTGCACCCCCCCTGTGAGCAGAGCATCGAGCACCCACCATGCACAGACAGACAAGAGCATCTTCTCCTCGGGCCTGAGCACCTTGCTCTTGGCTGGCTCCATGCTACAGGCACTTTTGATATTATGGTCTTTATTTGAACTTTTGAGATCTGTGTTTGCTGGAGAAGATTTATGCTCTGCATCTCAGATGTGGTAATATGGAAAAGCTGGAAAAAGGCAGCCATGGAACCACAGCACCATCAAGTGACAATTGCTTCTCTCACTGTAAACTCCATGAGCACATAGRGGTATTTTCACTTTTGTCTGTCACCCGCTGTCAGCCACAGGTAATGAAAAAATACATTTCTAAATTAATTAAGCTGACAAACAATTGAATTGAACCTATTTTTTTATTATTTAAAATTAAACTTTCTTCTATTACAGTTTTTGTACTGTGTTTTTTTGAAAATACTGTAACATATTTGGCTCAGGGTGTTCACCAAAGGCTAAAATCAGATGACTGGGCTTCTTTTCCAGCCTCTTTTAATACACAAGGCGGTATTGGGCACATGATTTAGGATTTCTGTACCTTAGTTCTCCTGAATGGAGTGAGAAAATTAGTAGCTACTCCAGCTTGAAATGGTATAACAAATAAATTAGGGGTAGGGTTACGGTTAAGGTTAGAGTTAGGGTTAGGGTTAGGGCTTTCTACCCCAGTTACTCTACTCCCATTTCTCCCCGAGTTACTCTACTCCCATTTCTCCCCGAGTTACTCTACTCCCRTTTCTCCCCGAGTTACTCTACTCCCATTTCTACCCGAATTACTCTGCTCCCATTTTTATTCGAATTCCTCTACTCCAWTTTTTTCCCGAGTTACTCTACTCCCATTTTTACCCGAATTACTCTCCACCCACTTTTACCCGAATTACTCTCCACCCACTTTTACCCGAGTTACTCTACTACCATTTCTACCCGAGTAACTCTACTCCCATTTCTGCCCCAGTTACTCTACTCTCATTCATACCCGAGTTACTCTACTCTCATTCATACCCGAGTTACTCTACTCTCATTCATACCCGAGTTACTCTACTCTCGTTCCTACCCGAGTTACTCTACTCCCAATTTTTACCCGAGTTACACTATTCCCATCTCTACCCAATTTACTCTATCCCATTTTTATCCGAGTTACCCTATTCCCATTTCTACCTGAGTTACTCTACTCTGCTTTCTACCCGAGTTACTCTACTCCCATTTTTACCCAAGTGACTCTACTCTGCTTTCTACCGGAGTTACTCTACTCTCATTTTACTCGAGTTACTCTACTGTGATTTCTACCCGAGTAAATTGGGTACGCTTAGGGTTCTGGTTAGGGTTACGGCTTTCCAAGGGGTAAAATTTTTATTTTATCCTTGAGGAATAAGGCCCAAAAGAGCATTTTTATTGCCATGTGTTTAATTGCCTTTTTTTTTCTGCTCTTACAGTTATGTGTCTAGAGATGTGTTGTTTGATATATGCCTGTTTTTCTAAACCAGAACCCTTAAAGAGCGCCCAGGGATCTAGGCACATATTTCTCAATTAATTTTTTTTTTTTTCGTTTCCACAGCACATTCAAGTTCGAGGGTTAGTGTWCCTCATAAGGCTGACTCCAAGAATGATGTGGGTACTGCACCTTTGAAATGATGGCTCAGAAAATTGAATTAAAGGTGCTACATTCAAGTTTAGGCCCAAAAACTTTAGGTTAGATCTGCTCTGTTGAGAACAGTAGAACATGCCGTGTACTGGGAGAAAGCTTCCATGCTCTGAGGAGASGTTCAGAGTGGTAATTCCATGGCTTGTAATGTTCTTATGAAAGCAAGCATGTGTGAATCTGTACAGGATCATTCCCATGTGGGAATGAAAAACTTGATTTAYTCCTTTTATCTGCTTCCTTGCCAAACTCAGGACACCCTGGTTTCCATTTTTAAGTTTGCTCATGCATTTTACACCCAGTCTCCTTATCCAAAATACAAAAGGAACATGGGATCAGGGACTGGATACCAGATATCCTTCTTTCCTCCTCTTCCTTCCTCCTTASTGCCTGGCAACACATTCCCATTTTCTGTCAAATTACATTATCTTTTTTCTGTGTTTTGGTAGAGCTTCAATGTCAGTGACTGGGTATACCCTCTTCCCCAGAACAGCCAGTCTTCTATGCTTAAAGGCATGAGARCTACTGACTTTGAACCCCGCTGTAGGGAGATCTGAATCTCCCTTTCTGTGTTGTGAAGGCATTTTTAGGTTAAACATGAGTTTTCGAAGTCCCCTGCTTCTCCATATTTATTKCGTCTTGATTTATGTAACTCCATAAAACACACAAGCTGGATCCCTGCTGGATCAAACCACAGCTCCTCCAAAATAAATTTCTGGAGTTCTGCAGTGTAGTGACTGAGTACTTTTTGTTGCACAGTACTGCTCTGTGCCAGTGGCCAGTGCCAGCTGGGGTGGGCTTCTCAGAAGAAAACAGGGCAGAAGATGGCCACAGTGACCAAGGCAGCAACACCACCTCTATCAGCTCTTCTCCATTGCTGCTTTTCATGGAGCCTCACTGGACAGGTTACATCCACCACACTCTRCAATCAACCTTCTTGAATGCTTTCAGCAGAGGAATGATCTTTCAGGTCGAAACGCTGCTCTTAACTTAATTTAGGAATGGAATTTTCAATTKTCTGACCTTTAAAACCAGAGTATTTTTCCCAGAGCAGCAACTGACTTTTTAATTATACAGTGAAAGAAAAATAACTCATCCTAAGAAAAATCAAAATTGAGTTTAAAAGGTTTTAGCAAGTGAATTATAATAATTTAGATGTCTGTATAATTATGTTTGTATTTATATTAGGCAACAATACAGAGCTCACATTTATCGTGAGGGGATCTCCTATTACCTTTGGAACCTAAAGGAGCTAATGAATTGATTACAGTAATAATGGGAACAAATGAAATAAATCATCCTGCAGAAATAGAAGTCTGAATTTAGTATTCCCACAGAATATTTTTTCCAGCTAATACCTATGTCTGTAAAAATTCAAGAGAGGCAAATCCTACGAACGGAATCAGCATTGTTTGACAGGTCCCAACCAGTGTAACCAGTTCCCTCAGGCTAATTTTATACAAAACAGACAGATGAAGAGTGGACTGGGACTCCTGTGGCAGATGATTATTCACAAAGTCTCTAATTCAGATTAATTAATTAATTAATTCTATTATTAAAGTAAGTGAAAAGTGTTAATTTAATTCTACTGTGAGAAGGTTTTTATCATTTAGGAACTGTTTCAGATTTTTCATTTTTTCCGAACACAAGATCCTTGTGCTGATGATACTGGGAAATCAGATATGTAATTGCAAGGTAAGGAGCTTGGGAAATAGAAAGCTTGAAAGAGGCTGCACAGCTAACATTTTATAAGGAGAGATTATTATATTTGTTCATTAAATAAAAAGGACATCTTTATAGCACCATGGAATCATGGTACTAGAAGGAATCACGCTACTTAAAAAGAGACTATTTTACCATTAAAACCATTTAAAACTACACATATTCAGAAATAACTTCACTTTCAAAGCACAATAACATTATAACAACCCATAAGGTTTTTCCAGATGTTTTTCAACCTCCAGATTTTGCATACCAAAATCTCTGAAAACACCCTTATCCAGCTCCTTCTATGTCTGTTGGTCAAACAAAAATATGAAAATGTGGAGCAGGAAGAATTCCCTGGAGAATATCTTGATTTCATTCTTCTTGTTCTAACAAAACAATCTGGTGAAATTATGAAGGGAGAGCTGCTATGATACATGCCATAAATTGGAGTATTATACATCCACAGTTTGGACTGCTTATAAACAAGATGTACACCATAAAGTGCTCTGAATTTATTTACCAAAAGCTCATTTCATGCAAATCAGCAAGTACAAAGGTGACAATTTTATACCAACCTTGCTCCTGTTTTGAAACGCTCTATGTATTCAGCACAAGAACATCAATAGACAGATTTTAGAATGCTTGAATGTGCTTAGTTCTTGTGCTTTCCTTCTAAAGTGATCCAGCAGAAATGATACATAAGAGAAAAAATATATTTTTTAAGTAGTAAACCAGAAATTATTACTCCTCTATAGTTCTAAAGATAAATATGTGAAAGCATTTGTGTCTTGCTGCTGGAGGGGGTCACTTTTGGMTAATACTCAGTCTGGGTTAAGCTGGTAAAACCTGGTCCTCAAAGAGAGGAGCAAACCATATTGGGCATTTTTAAAGCATCATTTTGATGTCAGGTGACAATAGCTCCTTTCAAAATGAGAAATGGAGGGCTGCTGTATTGATCTTTCAATAGAGATCAGTCCTCCTACAGTTGCAGAACTTACAGCAATAGCTCCTGTGGTAATCTATACTTCTCTGTGGAAATAATGGTGAAAATGATGAAATGTGTTTCTGTATTTTCTTTTTATTTTAACAATGTTCTTAAATTTGGGACAACAATAAGGTAAGTCACCTAGAGTTGCTATAAATTGCCCCATATACCAAATTTTATAGAGGCTTGGAAATCTGTCTTTTAAAATACATATTTAATTCAAATCGTGTAATGGATTAAATCAGTTAATCACAAACACCACAGAAAGTAATTAGAGCTATTAATAGGAGATGGAAACATTTAAAATGCTACTGAGATGCAGAAATACTTAAAGAGAATAATATATTCTAGCAATGAGAACTTGAATTTGCAGAAAGAAGCAGGGTATTTCAATATTATTTTGCAACATTTAGAGAAATATTTCATACTTTTTGTAACAGCCACTCTACACTGCAAGTTCTTGAAAGAAAAACTGCCACAATTCTGTGCTTATTATTTACTCCATCATAACATTGGGTCTCAAATAAATACMCTAATATATAAAGCAGAGTTTTAGATTATTAAGATGGTTACTTGTGCAATGTCAAATAAAGGGCTGCTTTGGATGTGATTTTTAAGAAAAATTGTTCATGACCAACCTCACAGTTTGCCGGTTCAGCCATCGATATATTTTATGAAAAAGGCAGCACTTGGGCAGGCTTTAAGGTAAGCATTTGTTATTCCAGATCTCCTTTCTCCTAGTGTTGTTTTGGAGAGTGAATACTAATGCAAACACAGGTGAAACAACATTTCAGGAATCAGGAAAATAACAAATGTTTGTGTGTGTCCCTCTAGTATTCTGTGAGAGATGAAAGAAAAATAGAGGGCAATTGGAAAATCAACTTGTATCAATGAAAATAAAAGGCTAGAGAGGAATGGAGAAATTTAGAATTCTGTTTGCAACTGATCACTGCTCACTCAGAATTTTCTGAATTTGTTAGAAAGGTTTCTCATACCTGATTATTTAGTAAAAAAGGACATCCACATCCCTGCTTGTCAATAAAAAATTCCAAGGGTGTTATTATAAATTGCATGTCTCAATACAGGAAATAAATTGAAACTACAGCTAATATGATCCTGACTTACCAAAATTATTTTTTTCTTTTAGTTTACCCCTAAAGTTTGAAAATAACTACTTAGGTGATCCCTATTTCAAGTTGTCTATTAATTATGTTCTTCTTAAAGTGAATAGTTGTTAGGGATGTGTTGGAGTAATTCTTGACCTTTGAAGTCAAAAGACGCAGTTGATTACTGTACAGTCTAATTATCCCTTGCAGGGCTAGTCACGATTGCTAACTTTGCTTTGAAGAAATGAGGATCCTTGGTGCATACTTAACGAAGAGAGGAAGATTACTCCAGGGGCTGAATTAGACCAGGTGACTAACTTCTATATTTCTACAACCTTCAGAGGTTTTTGCAACACACTTGAACAATCCCAAATTCTAGAAGAACTGGGGCCACAGACTCAGATGCACTGCTGATTTTTAACATACAGAGACAGACCATAAATCTTTATTTATGTCTGTCTTTTTCGCAATGCTTTGCCTAATGCAGGCCAGAATATATTTCACCCCTTTTGCAGCAAGAATACATTTCTGGCTCGTATCCAGCCTGGTGTTCCCTGGGATCCCCAGGACTTTTCCTGGCAATCTGCTTTCCACTGTACAACCCCCAGKGTATATTGGTATCTGTAGCTGCTCCTCCCTCAGTGCAGGATTTTTCTCKTCCCCTTGCTGAACTTCAKGAGATTCCTGACAGCCCATTTCTCCAACTGTTGAGGTCCGTCTGGGTGGAACAACCCACYGACCCTGACATCAGACACTCCTCCCAGTTTAATGCCATTTACGAGCTTGCTGAGGGTACATTCTGCCACATCATTCAGATCATTAATAAAGGTGTTAAACAGGAATGGAGCCAGTGTTGGGTTCATTAGCATATCTCTTCCAATTTATCAGTGACATACCAGCAGTGTTATTAAGAAAAAAGTATTGAATGTACTTTGACCTGAAAATATTTCACCTTCTGGATTCTAATAGTAATAGTTTGCAGCAGTACTCAAAATTTCCCCAAGCTGAGGAATGCAAATGAATGAACTTCAGTAGTAAAAAGATAGAACAGTACAAAAAAAAGAAAGTACAACAGAAAATAAAAAGGTAAAAAAATAGTGAAGAAAATAATCTGCAGGCTTACTCAGAAACCTGAACCTTGCATCAAGGTAAGCCATTTATTTCAAGTGACGTGTGTAGAACCCTGAGGCTTTGAGGCCACAGATCATTTGTGTTGTTAGACACTGACACACACAGACGAATGAAAGGTAGGGAAAATGTGAGAAAAGTGAAGAAATCATGAGAGCAAAAGCAAAATAGCTGTCAGGAAGTCACGCAGGGACATAAGCAGCTTACAGAGCCTATGAGCAAGTATAATGTCTCTAAGGAATATGACCTTAATAAATGCAGTCCATTATACCTTTAGAATCAGTACAACTTCAAAGCTATTTGCATGAAAATGATTGCATTTTCTGTCACCCAGTATTATATGGTGATTATAAGAACAGCATTTTTTGTTGTTGCTCATGTGATTGGTGCTCCAGTCCTGCCTAAAAGCTACAGAGAAGAGCTACTGGTGTCAGCACAASTTGGTACTCCACAAAAGCTGAACAGAAACAGAATCCACAACCCCACAATTTTAGATTTTTTTCTCCATACTCTCAGTACAAAACATGTGTTGCCTTTAAGTATTACCTCAGTTGGTTGTTAGAAGAATGTAATACRCTCCACAGTTATCAAACACAGTGAGACTGACTAGACTGGCTATTGATTTAGGACAATCTTATGATATGACACTGAGATGAGAAAAATAAACCTATGCAGGGACTATATCATTAACTACACAGAGATACACAGGCTTTTCCAGACTTTTTCCCACACAGGGGCACCAATAAACTAAAAAAAACGAACAATAGTCAGAACTGAAAACGAATAAATCTACATTTGGAATAAGATATCTGATGCTGATGAATGGCTAATACAATGAGCCACATGCAACTCTCTGTTCTCTAGACAAGAGGAAAAAAAAACATTCTTGTGGTGCCAAACTCCTTTCAGCCTACATTAACCTGAAAGATCTCACTGCTGTGCCACTGATCTTGCATGATTGACTCTAGAGGTTTCCATCTGTCTCACTGGTGTCCTCTTCTTCCATGTCTCCATCCTCCTCACGGGCTTTGCTGGATTTAGCTGCAGTGTCTGYAAAGCTTTTCAGCTCTAGGTGTTAGTCCTACTCCTTCATCAGGCAGCATACCTTGCCCTGAACTACTGCAGTTAAAGCCTGAAAATAATAGTGGAAGTGAAAATTGATGGTTGGCTGAAGTTAATGTGCTACGTTATGAACTAATACATTTTCTGCAATAAGAGTGTCCAGAAGAAGCAGAAAGGAAAAGCTCAAAGAAATAAGCTTTCCAGCCACCCTGGCTCAGTAATTACATGATTACAGGTGAATACATGATCAATGCCCTCCCACATCACTTCTACAAAAACAAGGCAAGAAGTTGCCTTTGCCCATGTAATTACCATGGTGTGTGTCTCTGAAGTCTCAGAAGGGTGTCTCTGTTTTACCAGGATGTATACTTACCCTCAAGTTARAGGCAATTACTGTTTCAGCTATACCTAGTCTTTTGAAGAAATTTAAAGGCGTTTTAAAAAAAAAGAAGTCAATGTGTTAACCAGTATCAGTTGAATGGAACTCAACCCACAGCATTATTATTCTTTAAACATSAACATGTGGTGAGCAGTAATTTAGGAGGAAAACATTTTGTGAAGACCTGTATAATATAATTTTACCCATCAGTAAGMAATATAGCACGGCCATGAAGATTAYTTACATACTGACAGCTGGTCTGAAAATGCCCTTGCCTCCCTGCCTATCACCTAGGCTGTGCCAACGCAGCAAAAGCCCTAGTGCATAAATCTTAACATTTAGCAATTTCAGCAGTTTYACATGGTCAGAGGTGGTTTGTACAGTCTCCATAAAATTTGCAAGGCCGAATTTTATTGACATCATGATGCTGGCTTCTGGCAGGACAATGGTGTTGTGATACCATCTCCCCTGTAGCCATACATGACTTTTCTTCTACTTCAAATGGTTCCACACCCTCTGCCTTATGAAAGAATGGATCAGGTATGAAAACAGCTTTTTTTGTAGCAGTGGACTCTTTTCAAATTCTTAATCTACCCAATAAATTGTTACTCCCCTTTACAACTCAAGTAGTTATGGCAGCACAATATTGCATTTCATTTTATTCAGTGGGCTGTGACAGCCCATAACTGTGACCTTTTTCTGTGGACATGCTTATAGTTGTCAGGAATTATGACTTGTAGTGATCCATAAAAATGCTGTTGCATTATCTCTTGATAATGTACAGTAGCATATAATATATCATTACTGCAATAAYAGCCTTTCACTTGTTCCATTCTCTTCTTCTGTTTTCAAATAACAAAACAGCAAAATAGAACACAAATGTATCAAYTTGTACCATATTTTCTTTCTTTCTTTGGGAATTGAACGGATGTCATTGATGGAAGCTGTTGGCTTTTCTAGATACCCTATTATTTGAGTGTATGTTTAAATTCAAGTTTTTTCTGGGTTTAAGGACACCCGTAGAAACACTTCCTTCCTAGGCTACTCTGCACTCTTTCCATCAAATCTGACATAATAAATGTTTGAACATAAAAATCAATTGCATGATATGTCTAGTGCTTTTCTTAGCCCACAGAGCTACATAATTCATAGTTACAAGTCAAACCATGTAAAACTATTTAAAATGACTTAAGATATAACCTCCTATAAAACTGACATAATCCTTCCCTGCAGGTTRTTTCAGTGCAAATTTTCTGTAACATATGGATGATCATCTCATCATCATGTATCTGAATATTTTGGAAATGAGGATGACTGTACATGTAARGACTGATCTTCAAATATTCTATTGACTTTTTATTTTACTGTTTTTAAAACAAGTCAGGCAATTTTATCTAGCTCTCCAATAGTAAAAATTATTGTGTATTTTCTAYAAAAATTAAATCACAGAGAATTAATTAGTTGCAAAAACATTCAATAAATTATTTTTTAAAGTGAATTACTTAAGGTTACTCAAAAACAAAATATGTGATAAACAAAATTTAAAAGATCAAAACTGAAAAGAAATACTTCTAATAGAAGATTATAAATAAAACAATAATTTAATTGCACTCTTTTTTGGCCTCCATTGTCACAATTACAGATAGAGTTCCAGAATTTTGCCTTTCTGCTCCCAACTTGTTTCTCTAGATCTGTGTGGGCATTTTGTTCCATTAACAGCTATGATGATTATCAGGTTCAATTTTGACAAAAGCTTCAAACAAGAGCAGCCTTCCTGGATAATTTTTTTCCTTCTGCTCACAGAGCTGCAGTTATCAACATTATACTTGAATATATCAAATGCCTACATTTTAGGGGTGTCTTTGGGGGTGAGAAAAAGATCACAGCTCATTTGCCAGGTGCCATCACTTAGGAGTCTTTCTCCTTCAAAGCACATGTCACAAGGGGCAAAAAATATTAAAGTCTTTGATGTTCCTCTTTACACATGTAAAAAGATACTGCCTATCTTCAGTTATTTTTTTTCTTTTGTTTCCTTAATTATCATCTTCCTGTGGAAAACCAGAGTAATTTTCTTTAAAATAAATAGAGTACAACATTATACTTTTTTTTCCCCCCATTCTTTTTTTTCCCCATTCTTTTTTTTTTTCCTCTTTAAGAGACTGTTTAATCAGATCTGTGGAAGTGATGGGGGAGTAYGTTAGTCTCAAACCTTGCAATTATTTTAAGATTTTTGAGCTYATACACAGCTATTCTCTGTATTCCTCAGTGCCCTTTAAAATAAGACTATTATGGCAAAGAATTTGACTGCATGGTAGCTACTCCTAATGTTTATTCATAAGGCTTTGCCTTTGAAATTAATTTATAAGGTCAGTGTGGGAACACTTATATCTACAATTATCTTTCCATAGGCTTCTTCACCATGCTCGTCACCACAGCCTGCAAAGGAATCCCAGCTCCGGCGCCTGGAGCAGCTCTTCCCCCTCCTGCACTGACCTTGGTGTCTCCATTCCCTCACATGTTTCTCAGGCTCCTCCACTGGCAAAACTACTCTCCGTGCCCCTTGTTTTGATTTCTTCTTAAATATGTTTTCATAGAGGCGTAGCCGCCGTCTCCAATTGGCCCAGGTTTGGTCAGTGGCATGTCCATCATCCTCAGAGCCAACAGCAATTGGCTCTGCTGGACATGGTGGAAGCCTCCAGAAGCTTCTCACAGGAGCCATCTTTTTGCCCCCCCCCCACTTCCAAAAACTGGGCCAAGCAAAACCAACACAGGAGTATCACAGCTTGCCATAGCTGCAGACTGCACACACCTGAACCAGCCCGGCTGCCTGACTCCAGGGGGATGATGGTGACACCACCATCTCTGGGAAACAAAGCCTTGTTCTCTTGTCTTTGGGTCACCATTTTCAAAAGTGTAGGGAAAGAGGGAAAAAAATTGTGGAGGTGGAGTTTTCTTTGGTAGCAAATATGCTGCAAAATCTTGATAAATGAGAGATTTTGGTCTAAGATGTGAGAATTTGTTTAATTTCCGCATAGCTTCCTGTTTTTTCCTTTTTTGTTTCATGCATGATATTTTTCTTCTTCATAAATACAACTCCTCATACTGAATGGGAGTGTGTAGAGCTGAAAGCAGACTATTGCTTAAGAGTGAACTYGCTTGAAACCATGTTATATCGATGCAAACTTATGAGGAGAAAAATATTTGAATATGAAATAGCCCTTTTTCAGGCAGCACAGATGAAGTCTGGGTAAGTATTCCTAGTCAAAACCATTCAAAGATTACTTCACATAGATGCAAATTGAATAATTTTCTTACTTTTCCTTTTCTAATTCTATTGCCCTGCCAATTTTATCTTTTTTCTTTTTATCATGGTTTTTTTTTTTTTTTTTTTGGACACAAGATTCTTCCTAAAGGGTTTTGATATAAAGCTGTGGACAAAAGCTGACTAGCTGGAGCCCCTAGCATTGGCACAGGTGATTATCAATAGGGGTTGGATACCAGTTTGAAGGATTATTTCCTTTGGTAGTACTTGGAACACTAGTAAAAGTAATTGTGAGAAAGCTGAAAGTTACTCTGACAGATGCAGTTCCATGAGGATCCCTCTGCTCATTTTCAAACAAAGTCCTTGTGCTCTGGTGTTGTGGAGTCACTGCAGGACACAAGCACTCCTAGGAGCTGAGCCATTTTTCAGGTCACAGCTATATACTTTTTCTTCCTAAAAGATGTCTTCAGTCTCTGCCATTTCTGCATTATCATTACTTCTTATCATTCTGCATTACCTTGCTCATTCCTAKCTTCATTTACAACTGGTTGTGAGCCCACCCTGAAAGCTTTAAAAATAATGACAGTTTTAATAATCTGGTTTACAGGGCATCCTAACAAGCTGCCTGATTTAGACAGAGACTGGCAAGTGTTGAATACATGCCAGAGGAGGCAGAAAAAGAGAAACTTAAGTAACTGGTTTTGCCTTCTTCCAAAGAAAGCGTGGTGAAAAGATGTCAGAAAGTTCCCCGTGGCAGCACTGAACTAAGAGCACTGTATGATTAAACCTCTTCTCAGAATACTTACGATGTCACAAATGTCTAGTAAAACATTTCAAACATATTAGTATTTGTTAAAAGCAGCAGTCCCTTGGGCAGATTTGTCAATCTTGTTAGCAGCATTTAACACTGCATTTATAGTTTTTCTTATTGTAAAAATAACCCCACAAAAATTAATTAATGAAAGTTTAATCAATCATTTCACTGTTGCTATTAAGAGATTAGTATGTGCAGTCTACAAGGGATTAGAAGATGTAGCCTACAGCTCCTCTTCAGAAGTGTGGTAAGACACAGAACTCTCTTATGTCTCAGCTGCCTTTTGTGTCAATTTAGTATTTCTTGCCTCATTATTTCTTGCATTCTTTTTACTCCATACCTGAGTGTTTCTCAAGCAGTTATCTCTATTTTATTTTTTGTTGTTCATCTAATGAGTATAGTGCCTGATCCTTCATTATCTACAGGCATAGCCTCCACCCCTTGGTCTTGCAGTCTCCCTTAGCACAGATAAAATCCAGACAGTTCCTATTATTTTACTCACCTATTTGCTGGAAAGGAATGGATGTAAACAAATAAATGAATAACTGATTTTTAGCTGTGTTTTCATCTTCATCAAGAACAAGCTTACCTGGTTCCTCATCAGTRTTAAGCAAACTATAATGGTTGTGTGCTAAAATATTTTTATCCATTTAAGAAATCTTGTAAGAAACACAAACATGAGTATTCTTTAGAAGAAGGCTTCATTATTTAACAGGTAAGGTTGTCCCATTATTCATAATACAGTTGTCTTTCCTCTTTTACTGAGTGCCACCAAAAACACATGGTTCTGATGATATTTTACTGCTGATAGCATAGCAGAAATTATCACCAGTGAATATGCAGAATAATGTCCAAATTATCCTTGCAGTTTTGTTTTTTTTTTTAATTAATAAGGTTAAAAAACAAGGGTAAAAACAATGGAAAAATTAGCCATAAATATTTGTAAAGGTTTTCATTGCCACAGATGCAAGGTAGTTCTCAGTATCTATTTTAGTCCATCTTTCTAATAGTTCTTTTTTTTTTAATGACATATAAAAATACATACAAAAATGTGATAAATCCAATGCACCACGGTGCATTACCCTCTGCACAGTAAGGCAGGKTGATAAATTATCCAGAAGATGAGAAGGCCTTTAGGAAGGGAAGGTATATAGCCCTGTCTGTGCTTTTAGCACACTATTTGTACGTGGTATRACTGACTTTGAAACTTTCACATTTGCAAAACCTCATTACCTTAATCAAAATAAAACCCATAGTAGAGTGCATAGAAAGGCTTTCTGTAACATTATTCACAGATATTAATTTCTCATAGGAAGGCATTTCACATTTCTTGCCCAAGTTGTCTGGGTCATCTTTGTTGAGTGAGTGGTTTGATGGCAAGTGATTATGGTGGTTTTTTTAGTGCTAATTCTTGCAGGGAGTGTTGGTYTAAGATGTAAAAAAATGAATGAAGGTAAGGTGGAGGTATGTCTGAAAAAACAAATTATGGCAAACTCATAATTTAATATTTTAGCTTACTTTAGGAAATGCACTCAATAAAATATAAGTGACTCAACCTTCTTTTACAGCTATAACTTCAGACATATTGTGATTTTACAACAAAGAGACATGCTGTCATCTGGATTAATGATACATCTAATAGTCTAGACTGAACACTGGTCTTCATTCATCAGATGAATGGAGTCATATTAACAATTAGTAAAGAATAAATGCACGCCTCTGCTTTTTCTTGTTACAGTAAATATTTGTATTTCTGTACAATCAGAACTAATTTGGATATCTRCTCTACTTCTCTTGAGACAAAGTTGTTATTAATAAACGTAAATCCCTTTAGGCATTCACAACCCACAGTATTTGCAGCCTCATAGWGTTTTCAAAAGTATTTTAAGAAAAAAAAATACTTTAAAAAAATTAACAGACTGGCTAGTTGTTATCAGGAACCGAAATCTGCAAATACCTATATGTAAATTTCAGAAGCTGATTKTAGGCTGCTCTTTGACACAGCATAAAATGATTGATCAGCAGATTATTCCTATGAGGTAGATGACAGATATTTTTCTATTACTGTAGCCTGAAGAAACCAAAACCAGATGCACATAATAAACACAGTCTTTTGACTACAGGGTTTCTAGCAACCCTCTTACAATTACAAGTGATATTAGTCATATTTGTTCTCAGAATGTAAATATAATAATGTAAATATTGTATATTTTATATCTATATCTATCTATCTGTGTATCTATCTATCTATCTATCTATCTTGCTACATATATATTCCTATAGGTGTGAAAAGTAAAATATTATTTAAGTATTATTATATAGAAATATGATCATGGATTCATCTGACAGATTTCTGTTGAATGACCTATTACACGCAACATTCAACACATACGAGAAAATGCAGCAATGCAAATTTTTACAATATAAAATTCAAATTAGCGACCTTGTTACAAGTCTTCTTAGTGCCTCCTGCTAGCATAAATGAGAGACACCTCACTGCTAGGAAAAGGAAGCACACCTTCCTCATTCCTGCTCTTCCCCTCTAGCTGTGTCAGTCAACACATCCTGGTTTTGCCTAATGCTGGTTGTTAATGATTTATCTTGTTAACAGATCTCTGAATTTCAGTGTATGTGCCTGGTGCTATTTATAATGAGTCCTCTTTCCAGACTGGAGATGCTCCTGGAAATACCATAATTTTCTGTGTGATCTTCTGGTTTTCTTCCCATCTGACACCCCAGAAATCTGCCTGATCATACTGAGAAACTGCAGCACTTTGCATACCTAAATTTGCTCTATTTTTTTTTTTTT
>NW_026623233.1:3781058-3817146 GCF_030028575.1 Malurus melanocephalus | reverse complement strand
TTTTTTAAAATTTTTTTCTCTCCCCCTAGGTGCATACTTTACATTCCTGCCAGACAGAAGGTAAAAAGTGAAGTTCCCCTCCCTGAAGTCGTGGCAGAGTTTGTGCATCTTCACGGCTTAGTCCACAGGCTATCACCTTTTTCACTTAAGGCATTGTGGATCTCAGGGTGCTCTGCAGAAGTGCTAGGTGTGAAGTGGCTTGTGTTCTGGGAGTTTGAAATAGAAGTGTTCTTTTCTGGCACTCTATCAGACCTAAATGCATGAGCTCTTGCAAAAAAAGCTGTTGGGAGTGCACTCCTCACATATTCGTGGCATCTGTTGGGCACTGCTGCCTTATCTTCTGCTTGCTGAAAATCCCACAGTCCTGCAGGTGGAGAAACACATCCAATGAACAAGGAAAACTGCTAGGCACTGACTGTTTTCCCCAAATTTTACCCTTAGGAAGTCTTTTCAAGATGGAGAGGACAATGAATTTAGACATTGCCAGTGCATTTTGGTATCACAGCAGAGAGCTGAGCTGACTAAACCTGGCAGAGTCAGAGAGAGCCCAGGCCCTGGTGCAGTGCTGAGCCCAGCTGAGCTTGTGCCAGCGTCTGCAGCTCCATCCTGGCCTAGCCTGACCTGTCTGCTGGAGCTGGCACTTTCTGAACAGGCTTTCCTCCCTCTCTTGGTAATTTTTCCATCACTTGATCATTATAATTCTGTGGTAAGAATGTTCTGCAGGTAGGGTGAATTACAGAATTTAGGCAAGTGGGTAGACATGGGGGTCAGACCCTTCACTGTCTTTTGGCAACATTATGGAGATTTGACTTCATGGACCCAAAGAAAGGGATTACACCACACGAACCAGCTGTCTAAACAAATCTGATCATTGTTTGAGCTGCTTCAGCTCCATCAAATAGGAATATCAATCTCAATCATGTGCATCTAGAAGTAACAAGGACTAAAATGCACTAGCTTCTTGAGCATCTGTCTTCTTGGGGTTTAGCAGGTCTTACTGATTTAAGAGTGCTGAGATTACGCTATTAGGAATTCAGGAGAATAAAACTTTTCAGAAATGTCCAACAGCACTGGCATAGTCCATACAGATATAGCAATGGCAGCAGTCAACTTCTATAAAGTTTCTCAGCTAATTTGATTTTCAGCATATACTTTTAGCAAAGCTGAAGGCCAGGCAAGTATCCAGAGACGGCTTTATTGCTTTTTGCCTGAGCCATTACACAGACAGTAATTTTCACCCAATAAAATAAAACTGCCCTTGAAACTGCTCTCTGCAATCTCTCAGGCAAGATCTTCAGGTGATATTTATACCATGATGAGAAGATGGAAGAATAGGTAAAACATTATTGTTTTCTTAACTTACAGAATGTACAATTTAAATTTTTCCTGATTATCACAGGATGGTGGTACCAAGCCCAAGATTTTACTCCAGACAGCAAGACTTGTGCAGCTCTGAGGAACTGGAATCAAGTTTAAGACATCAGCACAGCAGGTTTAATATTGGATGTCCCAGTGCAGCTCTGTCCTGTGAAGGTCTGTGTGACACCTGGAGAAGACAACAGATCACTGCATGTGCCTGGAAGGACAGAAAGCAATGCACCAACACATGCCCAAGCAATTTCTAATATTTACTCCTGAAGTACAATTTCTAGAAATCGCACACCTTCCCTACAGTCACTGACATAGCAATTTCCTAGACACTGCAAAATGGCTACTGCATTTGGACATATCATGTGCACTGTAGAAAGCACTAAATCTTGTGATTTCAGGTTGTGCAGTGTTTCCATAGGTGAACTGATCATAAGTTCTACCTCTGATTTGTGTGCCCTATCCTTTTAAAATTTCTATTCCTTAATTATGAATATCTTAGAAAACAAACTTGCCCTTTCTATCATTCTTTTTGCAGGCTCCATCTTTTTCCTAATATCAGTACAATCAGACTTTTTACTAGTAACAAAACAGTATTTATGCAGTTGTCTAATAAATCTGTTCACATTATCCTGCTTTCTCCTTCTTTTCAGCCAGGAAGCAATTCCTTTTCCTTCTTCCAGTTTATCAAGCAAAGTGAGATTGTAAAAAGCATAAAAACACACACAAAATTGCTGTATATTTCATTGGCCAGTCACAAAATAAAAATAGTCAACTAAATATGAGTTTTGGTTCATTTGTTCAGATGTATGGCCTTCAGTGATCCTCTGTGGACCTTCCCTGATTAGATCTCAGACAAGTTCTATAAAAATGTAAATTTGAGAATCTTAGATTTCAAAAACTCCTCAAGTGTTATCTCAAAATCCGTCAGGGCACGTTCTATCTCTACTGTGCTCTGGTGAGATCCCACCTGGATGCTGCATTCAGCTCTGGGATCCTCAGCACAGGAACAGAGTGAACCTCTTTGAGTGGGTCCACAAAAATGATCCGAGGGATGGAGCCCCTCTGCTGTGAGGAAAGGCTGAGCCTTGGGGTTGTTCTGCTTGGGGAAGAGAGGGCTCTGGGAGACCAAATTGCAGCATTTCAGCACTTACAGGAGGCTTACAAAAAAGATAGAAACAAACATCTTTTTAGGATCTGTTGTGGTAAGACAAAGGGTAATGGTTTAAAACTAAAAGAGACAAGATTTAAGCTAGATAAAAGGAAGAAATATTTTATTATGAGGGTGATGAAACACTGGCTCAGATTGCCCATAGAGGTGGTGGGTGCCCCATCCCTGGAAATCCTCATCTTGAGGCTGGACAGGGCTCTGAGTAACCTGATGGAGTTGAAGATCACCCTGTTTATTGCAGGGTTAGGGTTGAACTAGTCAAGCTCTAAAGGTTCCTCCCAGCCCAAACTGTTCCATGAGTACATGGTGCTATGTTGTAATGAAAAGGATCTGCTCATGTCCTTTTACTGAAAAGAGCTGAGGATGACCAATGTAGCTTTAGATTTGGGAAAGATGAAACGAAGTATATACTAGAAAATGTACAAATCAAAATCAGTGTACTAGTCTTCAGGATATCTATAACAGGGTAAAAATATCATTACTTCTCGAGCAATTCTGCATCAAGAATATTAAAAATCACTCAAGGCTTATTTGCTTTCATCATTATTTACTACAGATATAACCAAAAAATAGGTGATTAAAAAATTTATGACTGTTGTCCCTTAAGTGATACTTTAATAATTTGTTCTTCAGTAAACTATCAGAAAACCTATTGTAGACATTTTCTTTTCTGTGTCTCTCATCTTATCATATCTGTGTCTTTCTGTGTCATCTTATCTCATACTAAATATTTAGCAGAGGAATAAGAAAAGAAAGAATAAGCTCATGAGTTTGTCTACTAAGCCATTTAGGGATCTCAGGGACACCTGAGAAGAAAAGAAAACTACAGGAAGGTGAAATCTCTCCAGTAGATCAATACACAATTGATGCCAGCACAGCAACTTGGAATTAATGGACAGAAGCATTTTATAACTATGTCTCCCATTTAAAATATGTAGGTGCATTTTTATGCAATAATCAAACCCAGGAAATTCAGCCTTGAACCCAAAATATCTTCAGCTGAACATTTTGCCAAACAAAAGCCATTCATGTGAAATTAATTATTTCCACACAGCCAAGGGGAACTGGATAATGGACCCCTTGGGATAGATTCCACTCCTGGAGGGAAAAAAAAAATGCTACAGATTTGTGAAGGTAGCCTGAGCAGCATTTTTCACATGGACTACTCTGAGCACCTAATGAGGCACCCTGTGAAATGCACAGTGATGAGAGTTCAGAAGGTAAAAAGGAGACTTTGTACACCTGAAATTTAATCTTGAAGCAGTCCTTTGCCTCAGCAGATGCAAGTGGCGATGGCCAGCTGTTGGCAGATTCATTTATTCTGCTCAATTCTTTGTTACAGTCTCTGGAAAACGCTACAAATGATACACACTTCAGTCTATTTGGGATCCTGCTTTAAAATCCCAGACAAGAGAACCATCTAGAGGGACAGTATTGTGAGTTAGAGACGGGAAATCCCTCAGGCTGGTTATTATTCAGCATCAGGGCTGACGTTCTCATAATGGTCACCTCAACCCATAAACAATGGGTTTTATAAAACCCATCACTTTTTTACATCTTCTTTGCATCCCTGCTTCCCTCGGCTCTGAAATGGATGAGTTTCACGGGTTCTTTTGGTCAGATGAGGCATGGTCTGGGCAGGTGACCGAGCCTGGTTTCCAGCTCAAAGCCAGCAGAGGAGGCAGAGCTGTTCCAGTCTCCTCCATCTGATGGAAGAGATGCCCCCACAGCTCTGCTGCCCTTCCCAGGGCTCTCTGTGCATGGCAGGACCCCATTGCTGCTGTCCCTGTGCTCAGTTTGCACTGGGTTCCCATGAATATTTCTGCTCCTCAGCACTCTGCCCCACAGCTGCCCTAAGTGCAGCATCAGGGAATTACTCCTGGGATTTTCAAGGCCCCTCTAACACATTGCAAAGGGGTCAATGAGCATCCAGTAACCACCAGACAGCTGTTGATTCTCCATTTTGTATCCTCAAGATTCCTTTCTTTAGGTAAAACGAAATTTCTTCCTTTAATTGCACAATATTTAGAAGACAGAGAGACAAATCCATGCCAGTCATAATGTAATACAGATTTGAGAACTGTGGGAATAGTAAAACCTACAGTGACAACTTAAACACAGAAATAATTGCCCTGCTCAGGGTGCTTCGAGAAAAGAATTACTTTTACTATGAAAGAATTACTTTTAGATAAATACTGCGAAATAACCAGAAAGGAAAAAAAAATCCAAACAATACTTTTTATTGAGGAAATGTTTCTGACTAGATCACTGTTCAGTTGGAAGTTTAGTTCTATGATCTCAAGGCATTGATCTTAGTAGAATGTTTGAAAAGTTTCAGGGGGTGGGGGAAGTTATCTTCTTATGTCAATATTTTTTTAATATTTTCTGAAAGAAATTATTTCTCATACCTGGTTTCATTAATTCGATTTATTAAAGAAGAAAGGGTCTGGCTGTATTCCATTGGAAATATTGCAGTCCAGACAGCAAAGAAATGCAGTGAAAATACACATCTTTGCAATTGTTCTTATTCTTCTCTAGTATGGTGACATGTTATCCTTCAGGTGTTCAACCAGAACCATTCTTGTAATTGAGGGGCAAGGCATCCTTTAAACATAATTCAGAAATATGCTCTTTAATGTAGAGATACATTTGATCACACAGTGAAGATGTTTTAATTATCTTCTTAAATTAAAAAAAAAAAACAGTGGTAATTATTTGCATGCATTTGCAGCTTTCCAGTTAGAGTTCAACAGAATAAGGTTTTCTCTACTGCAAAACTTTGAGAATATTAAACTTTTCTGAGTCTAAGAGTACACAAAAAAGACGAATTTCAGTGTTTCAAATAGTGTTTTTCTTCATCTTTTGTAAAACAAGAAATCCTACTTTCAGACTCTCATTTTATTTTTTATGTTCTTATGTATCAGCCAATGAGACAAGTAAATAGTTATCAATTCAGTTAAAATCGATTCTTGAGAGTACAAAAAAATTAAGAAACAAACTGAACATACATTTTTGTTGGAACAGAAGAAAAGAAGAGCCAAATTTTCACAGAAGTTTAGTAATTCTTTTCCTTTTGTATTTAAAATTACTATAATTTGTCAGAAAAAAAAAAGAATCAGTGCTTATTAAAGTCAAGAACTTGGTAAAAATTAGGAAGAACTGTTCTTCATACAATACTAGGGGTTAAATTAATAGTAAAATAAGTTGTTTTATGAGTTGCAAAAAAGATTTGTTTCACCACATGGTGGACATTATTTCTTCATACAAGACCTCTGTGTTTACAGCATCTTTAGGGTTCCACTGCCATTGAATATATCAAATTACTTATTCATGTGTCCTTGACAGTCTTTTGTATGAAAGATAAAGCAACATTTTTTTACTATACTTAAAATGAGAAAAGAATTGTAAACACAAAAGAAAAAGATGAAAAAAATAGAGAAGGAAAAATTAATCTTGATCTTTTAACCTTAAATTTTAAATGAGAAGCCTCTCTCTACCTGAAATCAGCTAGTTTTTCTGACAATGTTCCAACTGAGAATTCCTCCCCCAGGTTACACTATGTCTCACATTGCACTTATTGAAAGCACTTTCTTGGTAAAGTATGTTAATTTTGTAGCTCTTTGCCATAGCTGAACTTTCCAGGAAGCCTAGGTATATATTTAATCTTTCTTATACTTCCTTTTATAATAATTCCTTGCTTATTCAAAAGCATGCTTGGAATGTTTCTCACCAGTTGAAGGACTGTTTCACCTCTCCACAGATACATAAATACCACTAACTCAGACCAGGTCCTTCTCATGCTCCAGACTCATTAATTAACAATTCCTTTACAGAACAATGTTAAAATTCTTCTTTCCCGTTTCTCTTAGTGACTCAAGGCACACATTTAATTGTGAAGTGTGTCCATTTTATGAACTTCCATTTGAATCTGCACGAAATGGCACAGGATCTTTGTGTGCTGGTTTTGGCTGGGATAGAGTTACTTCACAGTGCCTGGGACAGGCTGTGTTTTGGATTTGTGCTGGGAGCAGTGTCGGTAACACGGGGATGTTTGAGCCATTGTTGAGCAGCACTTGAATGGTGCCAAGGCTTTTCTGTCTCATCCCACCCCACCAGGAGAGGGCTGGGGATGCACAAGGAGCTGGGATGGGACACGGACAGGACAGCTGGCCCCAAATGAGCCAAGGGATAACCCACACCATAGGGCATCATGCTCAACCTACAAAGATGGTGGAAGAAGAAAGAAGGGGAGGCATTTAGAGTGTCAGCATCCTGGCTTTCCTGTCTGAACATCAGCTTGCCTGTGGGAAGTGGTGAGCCAATTCCTTGTTTGATTTTGCTGGCATGTGTGGCCTTTGCTTTACCTTTAAACTGTCTTTATCTCAACCCATGAGTTTTCTCATTTTTGCTCTTCAGATTCTCTCTCCCATCCTGACTGGGGGGAATGAGGGAGTCGCTGTGTGGGGCTTCAGGAGATGGCTGGGGTTAAATCATGGCACTTTGTATTAACAGCCTAATGGGATAAAATCAAATAGCTCATTACTGTTTGGTGTTTTGGGTTTTTCAAGATCAAATGAGATTGCAATTAACTAAAAAATATAGTGGTGAAAAGATTGACTCTCCCTCCAGCAGGACTATTGTGATATTTTCATGTAGTCTGCAATTACATTAATTAAATTATTGTTTCTTTTGCACTCAGGTTGCTACTGTAGCTATTTCTTAAACGTTTTCATAAACTTTACAAATTCTTAATAAAATTTTCATGCTGTATGTGTACTTTCTTTCTTTTTGGATGTTGTACTATTTGTTTACATTTTTTGTGCGGTTTTCTGTTCAAATACAGCAGTTTTGCTGAGCAACTGAGCAGTGCTTATATCAGTGATTTTCTTTTTCCCCCACCTTAACCAGTCAGTCTCATTGTTTCTTTTGAACGCATATATCTCCTTATAAACAGGTTTTTGGTTTGTTTTTTTTCAATACTGTTCTGTTGCTGAAATCCCTATTTCTCATTTAATCCCCTCTATTATAACATTGTCTTGTTTTTCTTCCAGCGTCTTGCTTCATTCTTTTCTCCATTCTGGGAAAGTCTTAAATCTCTATCAAGTCCAAACAGGAGCTGATCTGAGTCAGAATCATCTTTTTTCCAGCTTGTAGCTAGGATTACCACTGTATTTTCTTTACTGTTCTCAGGATTTCAGAACCCATCCATTACTACGAAGGCAAATTTAAAGTTGTTGCAATCATGTATTGCATTCCTCAGAGAACCACCTTCATGGCAGCTGCTATCAGCATTGTCCTACACTGCTCATGTTCTTGTCCCTCTGTTTTTACTCAGACTCTTTTGTTTGTCACTCATTTGCTCTACTGCCAGCAAAATGTGCTGTTCTAAATGGATGGTTATGAAAAACTGAACATTTACAGTAGACTGTAGCACTGTAGCTGTATTTATTAGAGCAGAAAAAGAAGCAAATGAACAAGCAGTGAAAGAAATTTCCAGAGAAAGGGATCTTTTCTTGCATCTGTACTCCTAAATAAAACAGACAAGTAACATGAATCATGTTTAAGCTCTTGTCCACCCTGCTCATAGTTAGCAGCACCTAAAGCAGACTGGCTCCATTCACATCCCCTTCCACCCCTCTCAGGACTCTTTGATGATGTGTGACATGGAAAAGAATAATTGTTTCCCGTTTTCCAGACCCAAATGTACTATCAGGTTTAAGGTGCAGCACACACAAGAAATTATTTCAAGATATGAACCAGTGCATTTGGGGATATGGATGGAAATGAGATGGCAGCAAATGCAGAGATTTCTGGGGCAGAATTGGATGACTACAGAGGGAGCCAAATCTGGCACAGGAGTCAAGTCTAACATGGTTTCTTCCCTCAGCAGAAGTTTGAACTGTGCTGGCACAGCCAATTGGAAAGCACCCAAGTGGGGAGAGAGATGTTCAGGACTCAGCCTAGGCAGAAAGGGACTGAGCCCTTGAGTTCCCTTCTTGGCTGCTTTCGTTTGGCTCTGTAATCAGGACTCTTGGCAGGCTGCTCRTTCTGACACTTTGTTCAGAGCAGAAAATCTCTATTTCTTAAAAGCATCACTCATTAGTGGGCTACAAGTACAGCTTCCCTCTCAGTGCTCTCTCTCCCTGGACCCATTAATCTTCCTCTCTTTTCTGTGCAATGACCCAGCATCTGCCCAGCATCAATGATTATCCAGATTTTTTTCTTAGCCTTATGTTTTTTGTTGGCATTTAAAATGTAAACTATGGTTTATGGCCATCTCTGACCATCTCCAAAATGAGCCCTACAACTGTTATGAATATGTTTGAAACAATAAAATCCACCCGTTCTCCCCAAATGCTTACTTTTACAGTTCAGAATAAAAAACATATTCTGGAATAGCTATAATTTCTTATATTTCATACTGTATTGTCTTCTTTATTTAGTATACAGAATAATTCTGGGATATTCTGCAGCATAAAATTCTCACTATTTAAGATTGTCAACTATATGCATCCAGAATCTTTTTACATCAGTATGAAAGGTGTTGGATCTTCTTGTGAATTGAGGCCTCCTGCTTTTACTAGAGTTACTGGATGAGCTACAGGGTATTAGCTATAAGGTATTTTTGCTGGGCCATCATGTGAAAATTAGTGACAAATATTTTTTATTCTTGAAATTTAGAAAATGAAAACAATGGGTATAGATTCTTGTTAGTTTCTGTTTTTTTCTTTCTTGACTTTAAGTGAGTCAAGAAATTGGCTTATTGCAGCCACAATAATACAGTTGTCTTTGCTGTAATACTCATAATCAATTCATAAACTTGGGAAATGTATGATCAAAATAGAATGTAAGAAATTAATTATTGCTGCTAACCCTGAACATTCAAGATGCCCACTGATGCATGCTTGATGAAGAACTTTAGTGTTTATTTACCTGCCCATTTTTTCTTCATGTTTCCTCTCAGTCCAGGGTCATGTTTCAATCCTCAATGTTACCTTAAAAAAAAATCAACTCCATTGTTCAGAAGCTTGATTACCCAGAAACTGTTTTCTGTGGACCTTTGAAAATGATATTCAAAAATAACTATTTTTATCCCAAGCATAAATACCTCTGGCCTGTACTTTTCTAAGAAATGCAAGGACAAAACCCAGAATCTATCTGTTCTTTCAGTGTGACAACTCTTTTTCTTTTAATCCTGTAAAACATCAACTGGATAAAGAAATTATTTTCAAAGCATATTTAATTTTATTTTCAACATAGTTTGAAAATCATAAATTCTCAAAGACTCGCATATTTCCTCCATTTGCTCCTGCTACCATGTAGAGGTTAAGTTCCTGCAGCAAAACACAAACCATCACCTGAACTGCTCTTGAAAAKATCTCTCAGTGGTTTTCAGGTTTATCTGAAACCCTGTTCATTGTCTTGCAGAGGTCCTACTCTAAATTCAGGTATGTGTCATTACTATGAATTAGTGTGTGGAAGTGTTTCAGGATCAGAAATAAAATACTGTTATATTAAATGCTGCCCGTGTAATTAGCCTCCAGGTAATTTATTTAATTGGAGCTGATTTTTTTTAATATTAAATTTTTTGAACCAGGCTCTGTCACAGATGCCCCCAATGGCAAATTCTCTCTTGGCAGAAAGACAGCAATATCTGTGAATTTTGACCRCATTCTGACAGTCATATCACACAAATTACCATGCATAAATAAAGAAAGAAGCTKTAGTTCTCCCTTCATGAAAATCTCCTTTTGCTTTCATGAGGTGAGTGAGGTCTAATCCATTCCATTATTAAAACTTGCCAGCTTTTTCTCTTGGTTGCTGCTTAAGTAATTTTCTTTATTACTAGATCTAATCAGTCAAGACAGAAAATGTGCAGAWGATAATACAAGACAAAGTGGATTTTTAGAGACTTGGAGTGTGAATTCTCTTGATAGAGTTCTTCATTGTCCAGGAAAATAGCTTTCTGATTTTAAGAATGAAAATAAAGACCAGCAGCTATAAACAGTGCCAGSATTGTCTTTAAGACAGTAATTTTACATATCTTGCTTAGTTTACAGCCTCAAACTTTCTCAGATTTCAAAAAAAAATGTGATCTTACAGTGTGGAATTATCAAGTTACATTGCTTTTGTTAAATTCTGAAAAACAAAGGTCTAACTGCATAGAGGTGATAGGAGTTTGCAGCTGTTGTGGATTTATTCTTTTATATTCAATACAACTTTTCAGCAAGATTTTTATTTAATGTTCTAATCACTGAGATGTCTGTCTCCAAGGACATTTTAAAGGAGTTCATTGTCTCCTGAGAGCTGTGCTTGTGGGAAATTCCTCCAATAAGTCATCTATGCACAACTGATTTTCTTCTGAGTTTTCCTTTTTTTCCTTCTTTTCCCCAGATTGTTTCTCTATCAAAGTGTCATGATAGCTTGATCTGTCTAAACTCCCTTAGCAACCTTCCCCCTGCATCACTCTTCATCTCTTTGCTTGGGTATCGTAAATGCTATTTCAGAATGACAGAGGACACAGAATATGGGTTTTGACCACTTAAAGATATTGTTTTAATGAGCCCTAAATTTGAAATCCAGACAGTAATTAAAAAGCAATGATAACATGATAAGCAAATGTGTGCATATASGAAACTAGTCAGAGGTATGAGCACTTGACATTTAAGGCTGATTTTGCTCCATACATCATTTATCACGTTCTCATACTTAATAGTTACACATTTTAAGAAAGGAGCATTTCAGAAGACAGCCAACCCAGGAATTATCACATATTGTGCAGTTTCTATTGAAAGGAAGATCAGTGAAGATCTCAWGATATGGAGCCTTCTGCATAATGGGACCAGCCAGTGAGAAAGTCATTGTTAATTGGTCATTACTGATCATGGGAATAGTCCTACAAGAATTTGGGAGTAATTAGTATCATCTGCAGTACAGTGTAAGAGAAGAAATTARAAAACAGGTCCTGGGCAATTGATTTAGTGTCACACCAGTCACATATGCCTTACAAAACATTAAGTCTATAGATTTA
Organism: Malurus melanocephalus; assembly: GCF_030028575.1. Classification (NCBI taxonomy): domain Eukaryota; kingdom Metazoa; phylum Chordata; class Aves; order Passeriformes; family Maluridae; genus Malurus; species Malurus melanocephalus. The sequence continues at coordinate 3,805,576 of NW_026623233.1, read as the reverse complement.
TTGGACAATTTTCATTGGTGTTGAAAACTGATCAGCACTAAATTGAAAAAATTACTGGAAAGATTTTAGGAAAAATCCTATAAGCTTTGAAACTTTTTTTTGTTGTTTACTTGTGTCTGCTGTCAGCGGACACACTATGTCACATGGACTAACACTATTAATCTTTAAAGCAAGCTACGATTCTACTCTTATGTTATTAAAAATGGATTTACTTTAGTCCAAACCTTCTAACCAGAGTTGGAATCACCAGAGTTCACAATCACTGTGTTTTTGTAACTCTGGAGAAAAAGAGGATCCAGGAAGTATTTCTGGTTTACTAGCAAGGTTGCTCATTTGCAATAAGCAGATCTTTAAGAAACTAGTTACAGAAACTATGCTAACCTTTTTTGTTTCCAGTGAGATTTCCAATTTGAATCAAAATTACATTGGTTACTTCTTTGCTTTAAGCTTATTAAATTCTATGATACTCATTCAGATTTTTGTTCCTATGGGCTCAAGGGAAGCAGCATCTTATCTCATTCAAGGATTATAAGATTCAAATTTAGAAGGCTGAATGCTTTTTAATAATAATGGAATGTCACAAAAGAATTTATTTTGATGGGTTCTCACAGTTTTTTTCTTTAATTAAAAAATCCGTTTAATGCTTTTCACTTKGATTTTTGCTGCAATACAAAATCCTTTCATTACTTTTTTTATATTGAGAAAAATTATTTGAGAAGTATTTTTTAACTTAGCAAGACAATTTCTTTTGTTTTAGAAAATGGACTTAGACTAGTATGTGCATATCATGATAGGGGGATTTGTAGTTGCTCTTTTATTTTCTTCAAAACTGTTTTAATTGTTATTGTAGATTATTTTTATACATTTAAAAAAAAAAAAAAAAAGCCAGGTAACAAACAGGACACCACTATACTTTTGGGTTTTGGTACATGGAAAGAACAAACACACTGTTTCTTGCCTGAAAAAATGCTTACAGACCTTCCAAAYTGAGGGATTTTTAAGAATTTCTGACTTTAAAGTCATGTGCTCCATCATTTTTTCTGAAACTGGGAAAAATGCTGGTTTAAATAAGTATGAATCATGCACATTTAGCAACAATCCTGGAAAAAACTCCAGCAAAGGCTAAAGGCTGGAATGGATAATTCATTAATAAGTGTTAATGGAATTTTAATGGTTATTCATCCATWTATAGATGATTATGTATGAGTACAATATATAATTTTTAATCTGAAAAAAATCTGGAGAAGCTCAAAAAATTCTTCCTSACAAAAAGACGATTCATTAAAAGGAGTAATTTTTGATATTTGGGAATAAGAAAGGGACCATACTGAAAATAAATCTCTTGAACAAGATTTTCTGTGGATGTTCTGTTGCTGTCTGGGTGGTGTCCTAACTTTGGCCAGAACTGGAGGTTATTCTATACCAGCTGACAGCATTGCCAGGAGCAGGGGAAAGAGGTTCTGGTTTCTGAGAAGGGAATGGCTTCCAGTCAAAAAATGTGGAGGCTTTGTCTCGGGGTTCATTTGAGTATTTTTGCGTGTGCTTCATCCTCTGCTTTGTATATTTTTGTTATTAATATTGTTTCTGTTATTTAACATTTTCTTGTTCCATTATTTCACCTTATGTTTCTCCAATTCTTATTTCCATCCTGATGGAGAGGGAAGTGGGAAGGGAAGAGGGGAGCAAAGCAGCAGCAGTGTGGTTTTGGAGCCTCTGGGAGAACTACATTGGGGAGTACCATTCCTAAACCAAAACAAGGGTAACAAGAGTTCCTGTGAGGGTCCTTACAACACTGCCTTCAAGTGGAATAGGTGAGATTTACCTAGAATTCTTCTTCTGCTGTCTCCTTAAAATCTAGCTGGACTGCAGTCCAAATACTCAAGAAAATGCTGGATCATTGTTGAATAACTTAATCTACATTCAGGAAGTCTCTTAATGGTTTTATCAAAGCACAAAAGGTTGTCTTCATGACAGTTTCTACATCTTCAGGAACAGTTTCTACGGACTATTTACAAATGTCTTTTCTGTGCACAACCCAGTCAATTCACAGCAGAAAACACTCGAGAGGGGAGGCCCATAGGGGTCACATTCCTCGTCAGGATGTCAATCAACACTTTCAAGAATATCAATTGGTTTAAACACAGCAGGAGCTGCCTGAGAAGAATTCACACGACACCTGAAGGTCCCAAAAGGAGTGCTCCTGCACTGGAAAATCAACTGCTTTGTTGTGAAGGTGGCTACGGGTTCAGTCACGGCAGYCACAGGGTTTCAAGTCAATGCCTTGTCTCGTCTATGAAAATGGGAGGATTTCCTGGCAACCCAGGGAATGAACAGCTTAAAGGCAGACACACACAGACACAGCCCTGATGCTGAGCTGCATCACAGCTGCACATAAAGAACAAACTTGAATTTTGTATTYATAAGAGAATTCTGGAGTCCTTCCCACAGCACAGTCAATGGTATTTCTGTAATGCCTTAAACTCTGTAACTCATCATATTGTGTCCTGAAAATTCTGATAACAAGCATATTGCTGCACAAAGTCAATGAGACTAGAATAAATGCATTTAAAACAAAKTTGTTTAATGAGGGATCAGMGCTTTCATTTAAAATTATTGTRTTTTTAGAATATCTATTGTGATTGCTCTCAGATTCGTGTTTATATTGAAAACTAACAGGTTCAATATTTTTATCAATAATTTTGAATTTAATAATAAAATATTTGCTGGTGAATTTTACATAAATATTGGAGCATAARAATATAAAGAAGATAATAGACTAGTTATAAAAGCATTTTTAATCATGTTCTAATGTAAGCTCAACCAAACAAATAGTATTTTAAATAGACCTTAGTTGTGATTAGCAACTCCATGTTTAAAAGGACTAAAATTTCAGTCTTTATAATATAATTTTACTCTAATTCAGAACGAAGTCAAGATGTTTTGAAGCTTCCAGCTAAAGATTATGGCTGTCACCTTCTCAGTTCTAAGAAGCTATTGACTGCCCCCGAACCAACAAGCCAAATTGAAGCTATATCTGGGCTGGAAATAAAGCTCAGTATTGGAAATTTCAAGGCYCCTAACATCCTCCCCTTCTGATTTATTTCGAAGAGGTATACTGGGAGCCTGAGCTCTGCCAATTGGAGGAASCAGGCAGAGATGGCAAAAATTCCCTAAATGTATCAGGAATTTTGTCAACATCATAGCCTGGAAGAAATTTCARCATTAATCAAATGACAAAATCCAACAAAAGATTCATTTTTGAAATATTAATTGACAAAAGGCCAGACATCAAAGGAGAGATTAATCTGACAAATTTAGGCATCCACAATAGACTTTGTGCCTGTGTGGGTTGATGTCTAGATTCAGGTTATTATCAATGGGAACATGTGACCAGATGGATCATAGCAATCAGAAATTTCTGTAGTGTGATTTCGATGTTTAAGGCAAACAACATTGACAAAAACTCTCATTAAAAAAAAAGAAAAAAAAGGAAAAAAAGGAAAAAAAAAAGAAAAAAATAAAAGCACTGGTACATGATAAAATTAAAATGTTTAAGATTCTTAATCAATGATTGATAGAATACAAGATATGTATGAGGTGCTCCAACAGAGAGAAATGAGAATTCCAGAGTGCAATAAGGGGGAATTCCTTGGAAGAAAAATTAAATTACTTTGAACGGCATTATGGAAATCAAAATCTGGATACAATGGTCTCCTCTGTTCTGGAGTTCTTTTCTCAAAAGGGTATTGAAAAATAGGATTGTACTCAGAAACGAAATGCATCAATATTTTATGGTTTTCAGATGATATTGGATCCTAAGGTGAAGTCTTATGTAAAAGAAGTCCAATGAGAGTCCACTRGAGCTTTCTGTGCCTGTTTATAAACGACAAAAATTTCATCATGTTTACACCAGATATTAAAGTTTTTATTGCACATTTCCCAATTAGGGAATAAATACTATATCATTTGCCTACCAATATTGATTTTGGTCTACATTGTCTACATCAATCTCAGACCATAGTTAATCTGTGTGATTTTATCATCATTGAGCCTATAACTACTAACAAAGAGGTAAACAAAAATGTCTTGTATAAAGCTTGTTAGGTTTTTCCTCAATGTATYGGTGTACCTATAACAATAAAATGCTGTTAAATATTTCTATTAAATGACTAGAAATTACTTGGCAGACCATCATAGATCAAACCAAATAATGCAATCAAACAAATAAACAATATAAAGTGAGAAATTTATGAAAAAAAAAAATACAAATTTATCTTGTCTAACCTGATTTAACAGGATGTAATTAAGGAAGGTAATGTTTTGAATATATGTATGTATATATATATATATGTAAAATTAAAACTGAATTAAATACTTTCCTAATATCTTTTTTTAGTCAAGCAGCTCAATAACTACCTTTATTGGGGCAGGTGTTTCCTTTTGTTCTCACTGTCAGCTGATCCAAGACACAGCCCTCAGTGTCAAACACAGCAACATTTTTCCTTTCTCGTTAGCCTTGGGTTTTTGAGTCTTTTTGATGGGTTTATTAAACTCAAGGCCGTTACCCGAGACCATGAAGATTGTAGTTACAATAAGCAATGCAACATATAATAAATTCACCTCAACAATTTTGTTCTGCAAGCTATACCTGCCATGCTAGTTCTGGAAGTGATTTTAGATTTTCAAAATCTGCCACTCTACCCTGCTTCTTTTCTTCTTTGTCAGCCTGTATGTGAAAAGAACTGGAGCCTACCAGCTCTTTTATTTACTCTTTTCAAAAGCTTTAGGCTGGATCTCTAAARCAAGAGGATTCATGTGTTTTTGTTGAGCTTCATTCTCACAGCTTTCACAGCTTTCTTTTTCAGTGTGAAATTTAGACAATTAACAGATTAAAATAATAATGAAAAAGTCACTCTAGCTTTTCTTTTTCCATAGAATGACTAGGTTTTATGTTAATAAAAGTGTATGCATTTGTTATTAATGACTGGATGCATCAGTTTATCCTCTTTGTAAAGAGATTTACTTGGTAACTCTAGGAGTGRAGAAAGACACTGAAGTTAATTGCATAAAAATGTAGCTACCTGAGAATTAGAGAAATGTTATAATACTTCCACTATAGCAAATTAAATGCTATCCTTCAGAAACTGCAGGACTCTATGCTGTTAGAATAAGAATTCCGTAGCTGTAATTTATTAGCATTTTGGAAAACTACTAATCAGAATATGATGGATTGTGACTTAAGTGTATGTGATGACATTAATGCACCAGTTGATTATTCTTGGTAGTAATCCCTTCTTTTTTTTCTTATAAGTGGATTTCATATTTCAATAAGTGTTTCAATTTTCAAAAAAAAAAAGTAGGCCAAATTCCTGATCCTTTTCTCTTCTACCTATAATAATACTTTCATTATAATTTTTGCTCCAGTTGGTATTTATCGTATAATGCAGTATTGTGCATTGGCACACAGGATAACCTGTCATCCATTGTCCTCTGTTTTACAATGCTCTGAGGAGCTCACAAGTTAAATGTGAGTTCATTAACCCACAAGTTAAATGTGAGTTCATTAACTCACAAGTTAAATGCAAGAGACAGTCACAGCCCCCACAAAGGGGTCCAGCAGTGGAAGGCAATAGCAATAAGATGTTGCTCTCTATGACAAAGCACCACGGGGTTTTATGCAGTGGAGATATCTATGTCTGAACTGGTCACCCAAGATCATTGTGGAAAAAAAAAAAAAAAAAAAAAAAAAGAGAAAAAGGATAGTGGGAACAGGACCCTTACTAAGGCACGCACAAAAAATAAATCAAATTAATCACACTGTAATTTTGTTTTCATTGGTTTTAAAGAACATTTTGGGTCACTAGAGCAGATGTAAACATCAGTAGCTGAATGAAATTAAATCCTATCACTTCTGTTCCGTCACTGACAAGTCTATTTAAAACTCTTTTAAATAAGACACTGGATAGACAATAATCTGGCTTTGTGGAATATTACAGACCTCCCAATTGCTGAATTAGATACCTAATAGCTAATTGGTGCCTGGGAAACATCAACTGTGTTTTGGGCTTAAACACTGATTCTTTCTCAAGAGATAGTGAAATCATCACAATCAAGGAAAATTCAATGGTTTAGGGGAATATTCAGGGTAAAAAAAAGTCTCTGAATAGTGAAAATAAGTTTGAAAAGGAAAGAAGGCATGAAACTTTTGCAGCAATTCTCAGAGAGTGGAATTTATCTCCTCTAGTTTTACACCTGAGCTAATCAAATTAGAAACCTTACAAAATGGTTTGAGGGATGTAAACTGGCACTTTTATATGTCTGATTTACTTAAGATGTCTGGCATAAGTTATGTGATAGTTGTGACATATTTTTCCTAATTAGTAAGAGTGTAGAAAACAATGGAAGTTAAACAACTCATAAACAGTTTATTGAGGAAGAAATATGAAAGAGAGTGATAGAAGTGCAATACAAGTGCCTTGTAAGACCAGTGAGATGTTTTCAAATCTCTCTCCACAGGAAGCAGTTTGATTCTTAAACACCACTCTTTGTAAATCTAACAGAATCATAAATGTTTAAGATCAAAACTGGAACATCTTTTGGATGAAATACTATCCCTCTTCTTTGATACTACCCTCTGATAAATATAAATGGAAAAATAAAATAAAACAAACAAATATAAAGCTTTCAGCAGGAAGGTTCAGTCCAACTGTAGGTTTTTTCTTTTTCCATTTTCTATATCAAGATTGCTATTTTCTCTGCTCTTTCTTTTGGGGATTTTRTGTTTCCTGCTACTGATTGTAAGGGGACTCTGTGGTACATATATCAAGTATTTTTCCTGTAACATTTAAGAAAAATATCAACCCCCTAGAGCTTTGGTAGGAAATTATTGTGAAGCATATGAAGAAAGGAAAAAGGCTTTGAATAAGRCAAAACATTTGTTAAAATCTCAGGATTCGGTAGATGGTAAAAGAAAAGCATTTTCAGGCTCAAGGGGTTATTAGAAGATCTAAGAAATATTGCTGGCATTGTAGACATTCTGTAGCTGTATAAACACCATATTTCAGCAGAAAAGGCATGGAATAAGATAAAGGGAATAAATGAGAAAAGGACCAAGACTTTTGCAGTGCCTACTTTAATTAAGGGAGAAACCCCACGATTCACACATGCAGAACATTAACATGCCAAGTGGGAGCTCTGCTAATACTTGTGATAACTATAGATTGATTCCATCTACATTGCAAGAGTGTTTATTATGAAGTTGGTTTTTGTTCCAATTTCCTTTTTCCTTTTGAAAACTGCAATTACATTCTAAAGGGYTTATGTGAGACTGCTAGTGTTATTGTGCAGTTTTTTGGGTTAATTCATTTGGGTTATTTATCTCCAGTAATATTATGTGTGAAATATAAAAATTGTAGAAAGTAAGAGTTGGAACCATTTACAGAATTTAACTATCGTAGTTTGATGATATAAGAGAAAGAAATTTTATCTTCTTTGATCATTTTCAGATATGAAGTATTTGTTGAATTATTTGTTTTCCTTTTCTTGAAGAAAATGTTACATGTATAAATATCAATATTTTCTGTGAAATGAAATCAGGTTGTGTTTCCAATCACATAAATTCTTTTTAAAACCATAYAGGTCAGTTAAAAGAAGAAAGGCAGTTTTATATCATTTTCTAAGTTTCTTTTATATTCTCTACATTTCCTCAAGAAAAGTTTTTCTGACTGCATCTATCCATTTTCAGAAATGCACTCCTGTGTGTTTACCATGCTGACATAATAACATAAGCAAATTAGTCAGAAATCAAGATCATGACTTTTCAAGCTACTTGACTATAATGCAGCACTAGGTTTGTATTTCRATAAGAAAAAAGGATGATCTCTCTTCTTCCTTGTCAGAAAGCCTTTGTTTCTTTCGTTTTTTGTATAACCTTGTTTTTCACTGCAGCCCCAGGGTACCTTGAAGAAATCCCTGTGAGAGGAGGAAACTAGTCTGACTGCTGCTGATTACAAAGCTTTGATGCCAGCAATTCAGATACTTTTTAATCCACCTCATCATCTCTTTTTCTAACCTGCACTTTTTCAGTTTGCCTATGACGGTATTACTGAAGACGGTGTCAAAACCCTTCCTYGTCAAGATAAACAATAATCACCGTTCCCTTCTCATGCACCAAGACARTCTCATCACAGGAAACTATCAGACTGATTAGGAAAGATATCCCCTTTGTAAATCCACACTGATAACTCCCCAATCAACTTTTTGTCTTTTGTGGGCCTGGAGATTATCTCCAGGAGGCTTTGCTCCATCACATTCCCAAGGATGAGGTGAGGTGTCCAGATCTGTATTCCCTGAATCCTCATTCCTTGCTTTATTGAGGTAGGGATAACATTTTCTTTCTTCCCATCCTCAGCAGTGTCCCCAAGTCCCAGTGACCTTTCATAGACAGTTGACAATGGTGTCCCAGTGACCTTTCGTAGACAGTTGACAATGGTGTCCCAGTGCCAGTTGTCTCCCTCAGCACTTCTGGGTGTATTCTGTCAGGTCGGTTGCACTTGTGCCGGTCCAACTTCTCCCTGAGGGCATCTTCCTTTCTTCAGACTTTCTCCCTCAGAGATGTCATATTCATGAAAACCTAACTTAGAAGTAAAGATTAAGTCAAAGAAGGCATTCAGTGTCTTGGGCTCAGATGAAGCTTTTCTATTCCCCCCAGGTAATTTGTCCCTGTTTCCACCTCCTCTACATTTCATATCTATGTCTGAATTCTGCCATGAATCCTTTGTTCGTCTATGCAAGTCTCATGATAAATTTACCTGGCTTCCTTCTCATCAGCACAGGCAATTCTTGACCTTGGACCAGGTGATGTCGAATATCAGCTCTTTTGGACTCTTCTCTCCAGTGTCATCTCTCATGGGATTCTTCCAAGAGAATACAGGAAGAGCACAAATTCTACTGTTTCTAAAATCATGGCTTGGGATCCTGCTTTTTGCCTGTTATTCAGGGGAAAGGTTCTTTGGGAAAAACCTTTTTTTTGCTTACCMGGCTCTCCASAGCAGACACGCATCACATCCCTGCCGCTACTCTGCCTGACAATCCCAACTCACAAGCGCTGCCAAGACAAAGCTCAACACAGCCATGCTTCTCTCTCATTTAAAGTGCGGCTCTTTCTCCTCTCCGTCCCAGCCCATCAAAATTCTCTGTCCATCCAGGATAATTTAGGCTGGGAACAACTTCAGAAGGTCTCTCATTCAACCTCCCTGCTCAAAGCAAAGCCAGCTCTGGGGGCAGAATAAGCTATTCTTATCTTTCTTTACTCCAGTCTTGAAAACCTCAATAGGAGCCTACACAAACTCCTGGAATATCTTTGCTGCTGCTCAAGTCTCCTCATGGTGAAAAATTTAGAAAATTAAAAAGTAAAATTTATAATTTTAGTAACATTACAAACTTTAATTTATAAGTATAAACATCATTAAAACATTAATGAATTATATTAAAATYATTCTAATACAACATTTGAAATAAATAAGTTTCCACAAAAATATTTTAAATTCAATTCATCAGTTTCCTGCCAGAAGTTTGACACTTTTTGAAATTCTTTCCCATCCATAAAAGTGTTATCACCAATAAGATCTATGGAATATGGTGTTKTAGTTTAATTTGGTTTTATACAGTTACATGTTGTATGTTCTTACCCCTTCTATCCTCCTTTTAGACAAAAAGCTAATGCTATTTTAARTAAGAGGGTTTTATAGCTCCATGTGGTGGTTAATACATTATTTATATATTCTTTCTYGTTCTGTTTGCTGCCTTCCTTCAAGATTTACAATAGGTGCAGTTGGATCCTCCTGAAGGGAGGGGACCGAACTAAGTGAAATTCCCCTTTCTTGAGACGAGAAAGGTGCCCCTTAAGGTTTCACAGATTAGATGGAGACAGAAGCATTCCCTTCAACAGAGCGTTYCTTTGCACAACCTGGATCTGACAAAGAGAAACTTCCTAGGGACTGGAATGTGCAGATCTGATGAGCTTCGTTTTAAACAAATTACTTTTGAGCCCTCTGATGAACAACTGAAATAKAATCAATGACTTCCTTATCACTAGACCTTTCTTAAATCCTCTGCCTTTCCATCTATAAATATATACTATAATCAAGCAGGTAATTAATCCAATGTACTCGGAATGATGTTCTTGCAGCTCTGTACAGATAAATCACCTTTATCCAGAAACCACCATAAGTAAATTAATTTTTTATAGCAACTAGGTCAAAATTTTAGGCTAATTAGGCATTAAAGACATACAGACAAGCACTGCCTGTGAGGTAGTTTTTGATCATTCTTGATCAATTTGATCATCTTGATCAGTTGTGGATGCCCAACTACATCTCATGTCCACATTTACATCCCTGCCAGGGTTCTGTGACCTGGACGAGTCTCTGAGGGGCAGTGTCCCCGAAAGGTCTAAGCATGCTCATATTGTGCAAGGAAACACACAAGCTCAGTGAAAGGAAAATTAAGTTCACCAAAGACTTGAATTGCGCTTTGGAGGATCTGAACTTTTTCCTTCAGCCTTAAGAAATCCAAGAACAGCTATGTTCTCAGCTCAGGTGCTGAGAACATTTGCGGTGTCCAGGCTCTCAACCCCTTTGGGAGTTCAGCATTACATGTACAGTTAAGACATTTACTGCCTGGACAAAGAAGGAGATCATCAAGGAGGGCAATTAAAGTATTGCACTTTACTCTTGCCATCTGTCCAAGCAAGTGAAATACAGCACAGAAATACCCAATCTGCCTCAAAGAATTGAATTAATCCAGCCAGGGAACCAAAATCTCCAGACTAGCTCGTTTGCCACAGTAGAGATTAGCATTTTTTTACCCCTTGATAAATTTTTTTGGTGTCTAGCATTCAATCTCTTTGCAAAACAACCATGCTGCTTTGCAATCTATAAAAAATGAACCATAAGACATTTAATAAAAATAGAGTTTTTTGGTAGGTTCAAATTCCAGTTTCAACTGGAATAAGGCTACCTGTAACATTAAAGAAATATCATTAAAATCAGCCTGTTTCCTGCATGAAAGTTACTACATGTGGCAYAAAATCCCATTTCTCCTCCCTTTCATGTGAAGTAAATGAAGCTCAAACAGAGAAATAAATAAGCTACTTGGTGTCTGTTAAACATATCTCACAAAAACTGCTTTATGTGTTTGAATACTGAAATTGCTGGTCTGCTGAATTTTATATGCCCAGGACTCTAGAACAGGATTTTGTACTTTAATGAATATAACCCTTTTTATAAAAATCCCATTTATTTGTTGTTATTAAGAGCCTGACAGTCTGTTTCAATAAGAAATTCATCAATGTGAAGAAATTAATCTCAGTTTTGCACAGCCTCTATTTCTTCTGAAATATAGGCCTCAGCATATGTAAGCAGATAGGGTTTTGAATATTTGCCAACCCTGATATCATAATGCTTACATTTCCTTTTGCAGAAGGAAATGGTTCACACAAAATTACAGTTGTGAAGTTTTCAGGTTACTAACAGCTTGCTAAATATGACTGAGAGGAGGTCTGTAGTCTTAACAGTAATAAGCCTCAGCAGTCCAGCAGGAGAAAGTTTATYTGTGCCAGCTTTAGAAACCTCAGGGAAGGTGCTTTATTTCACCTCAGGCTGAGCATTTTAAGCATATATAATCCTAAAATTTTGCTCTACCTCCCATCCAAATAYATAAATGCATGTCCTGTATCCTACTTTCCCCTTCAACTTTACCACTCTCTGGTACTGCACTGTGGGACTCAATGCTGGTTCTCTTGGAATCCAGAGGACTGTGAAAGGACACACTGTGAGTGATGTAAAAGATGTTCATATCTGTTCAATTGTGCATTGAGGTGGAATTAAGGGGCACAGAACAGAAATCTGTGTGTAGCTGAAACAAAACACTTCTTTAAATTATTAAATTCAGTTAATTCACCTTAAACATCACTACAACTAGACCYCAAAACCTTATTCAAATTTTCACTAGATTGCTTCTGATTGAGTAAAATAATTTGTCATTGGGATTTGACAGTAACCAGGTAAAACAGAAACATTCTTAGAAATAGGTTTAGCTAATGCCATGTGAAAAAATAATTCYGCAGCAGTATGTTTTCTGGATGTGATTTTCACAGGCAATCCAAACTACCTGTATCTGTTTTCCCCCAAATTAAAGGAGYTTTCACTGGCTTTTCTGTTCAAGTGAGTTTATTGGGATAGCTCTGTGTATACTGGAAATGTTGCCTGATTGACCTGGTACCAAAAAACAAAGCAGCCCTGCAGGGTGACTGTAGGTCTATTACACTGAGTTACATTTACACAAATTCAAGTATTTCAACACAACGTACAATGAAACACAGGAGGAGTAATGGCACAGGAAAAGTGCTTCAACCTTGTTCAAAATTCCTCCCACCTCATGATCAGTTCTGAACCAAGGCAGAGGTTTCTGTTACAATGGGCTGGTTTTACCCACTGAGAGTTGAGGAATTAAGAGAAAATGTCAATATAAAAATAAAGGTCAATGTCATTAGTTGCCAGTACTATATGTAGTTTTTAACTGGAGACTGAATTTCTCACATATGACTCATAACACTGGGAATGTATAACAAAGGTTCTTTTAAGTATTTGCCAGCAAAAGTGCATTGCTGATTTTGATTTCATAAAAGTCATTAGGTAAAAATAAACAAGAAAAAAAAACACAGAAGRAGCATTTATAAAGAGTTAAACTGGGTGAATGGATGAATTTCTTTCACTCAGTGAAGAAAGGCTAATTGAACTAAAAAGTCATTTTAGTCAGGACCAAAAGTACTCGCTGATTCATCTCATATCTGTTCAGAGGCTGACTTGAATAGAGGATAACAAAGGGACAAGTGACACCAGGTTGGATGGGGCTCTGAGCAATCTGATCTGGTAGGAGATGTCCCTGCCTGTGTTGGAACTAGAGGATCTTTAATGTCCCTTCCAACCCAAACCATTCTATAGTTCTATGAAACCATGAAAACTTGAAATAATTTTAAAAAATAATTTCTTTAAGAAAAAATAATGTTTTGTCTTTATACAATGCCAAAATATTAACTTGCTTAATGAGGAAGGGATACAGAATTAAATAAACATTTTATATGATGTAGGTTGGAATTTTTCTGTTTCACTAAGTAAAACCAGAATCAAGGTGAAAGCAGAACAAAAGCCTCTGAAAGGGCAAGCTATAAACTGAGAGGATGATAGGTTTCAAAGGTTTTTTTTAACAAATAATGGCCAAAGGGCAAAATGCATAATATGTGCAAGTCCCAGTGGAGTCAATGTGTTGTGTCTGATGCTCGTATACCACTGAGAGCCTCCAACACACAACAGCTCAAGTCAGTCCTCTAATTTAAATATGATTTTGAAGAGGAGAAGGGCTCCGAATGAATGGTTAMAAAAAGAAAGAATAATACATGTTGGGATCACAGATGCTCGGCACTTCATCTTTTAAATCATGTTAAATATTTCAGTCACACACATGGTGGTGATAGTTTCTGTTCATTGGGAATTCTGTTAATATTTTTAATTATCATTGAACTTCAACTGCTAATAACTGCAATTCTGCTTCCCTCATTTTATTGTTCTCTCTTGCATCAATGTCAACCACCTCTCTCTTCATTAATATCCATCCTTCACTATCAGAATTGTTTCTACAGGAATACTATTTCTACTGAAAAAATGTAAGGTTATCCCTGCATTGTGTAAAATCAGTGACAAAYATGATTGTCATGTCCCAGTCCTACAAAAAAAAGGAGTGCCCAAGATTTGTAGGCACCTGTGGCTGAAAAGGAACATCAAAAGCCAAAAGGTCCAAAAAAAGCTCACAAAATTTTGTTAGCAACCTACACACTCAGCATGGAAAATGGTATTTATTTTGCCCCTATCTTCTAATAATTATAGTAACAAAAAAGAATAAAASGTGGCAAGAAATAGAAAAATGAAAGGGAGATAAGATAGGAGAGGAAAGGGGATCACCAGTCCTTGGCCTAGCATCAATGTAGATGACAGAGAGTCCCAGGCTTTGTGTGGGTACCTTCTCACAGGTAAACTTTCCCTGCCTTGGGATCAGGCTTTTCTCTCTCCATGTAAATGAGTTAACACACACAGTCSGGTCTTCTGGGCTCTTCTGGAAAGGGGTCCAGGGCCTAGCTATGTTTCTGGATAAAATGAGGAACTGAAAAGGTATAATGAGCATAATGACAGTAAAAATTTTGCCTTAATTCTAGACAGGGAATTCAACAACTGTCTCCTGGATATGATTATCTAAATACAAAAAGGGCGTTTGGAAAAAGGAACTGCAGATTAATATCCCAATACTTGCTCTGCCCAATCAAATAAAACTAATGCAGTTAATTTTATTGTGCTCAGTATCTTTAAATCACTAATCACAGGCTTGACCKGTGATATGTGCAAAATTGAATTAATTAATGCCAATAAATTGATAAAGGTTCACTAGAATAAAAATTATATAAGTAACAAAAAATATTCTTAATGTACTACATTCAGTGTCATACTAGAGACAGTGAGAGACTGCAGAGGACTCTCTTGGCAATCCTCCTTTTATGATAAGGCAAAACTTTTTTTAAAAAAAGCTAGTTTCACAAACTGTTCATAATTTTTATTTCTRCTTCAGGAAAAAAACCCTTTTTATTTTTCCAAAACCTATTTTTTCCTCAATTAATAAGTGGTTTRTTATAGCCCTAGATTATCCTATCTCAGGAAAAAAAAGTTCAGAGTAGGAAAAAAGTGGTAAAAAAATGGAATTATTCTAGTATACAGACAAATAACATACAAAGATGAAGTACATTTCATTTTTCTATAACCTGAAATGACAAAAAAAAATATATTAAATGGAACAATCTCATTTTGTATTCAGTACAACTTACTGAATAGGAAAAAAATCAAATGGATGTAAGCTTTTGCTTATGCAGATGCTCTCAAACTTTGTTCTGGCATGGTCAAAGATAAAGAGCAAGGCTGATGTTTTTGCAGTCATTTTCTCTGAAAATAGAACATGTTTACTGTGAACAGAATGACATTGTTTGCTGACTTCTGTAATGCTGCTCTTGCTTGAGAAAGGAGCAAACATAAAAGGAAAGTGGAATTGTGTTTTGGTTCAGAGAAGTGGATTAGCAAACTGTGTAAATATGATGCAGTGTTTGTTTAAAGAATTTCTGATCTATAAACACACAAGACTAAACCCTGGTGTTATTGAAGGCAAAGCCATAATTCTCYCTTGACTTTAGTAGAGCCAAAGATTGGCTCAGCACATTTTAATACCATAACATTTCTCACTTCGGGAGAAAACTTGAATGGATTTTCTGCTTTCACAACTCTTCTATATCCCAAAATCATTGATGTGAGGAGTGTGTGTGAGCTCCCCATGAAAGCATTATAGACTTTATTCTGAGGAAACAAAGAAGTCTGAATCTGAGTCCACTGTGTTTCTTCCCAGTATTTACTGAGTAGATTAGTATCTTCCTGTCAGAAACAGACACAAAGATTTTTTGATGCTTTTTTCTAGGCAGAATCAGCTAGTGACATATGTTTTTTAAAGATCAAGCAGTAAAATTACACTTCCACTGAAACACATTTTTTCAACTATTTGCTTCTTTTCTTATTTAATTTTATATTCAGTAGAGAAATAAAGGTATGCACAAGGGGATAAACAAAGAAAAATACAAAAAGGACACATTTTATTATCTGACAGGTCCATTTGACCACTTTGCATAAAAAAATTTCTATTTGTTACTTGCCCTAGGCCTCTAAATTCAAATTACAATAGCTTACATACCTAAAAATATAATAAGAACAGAGACAAGAAAATGCTACAAACCCAACTGCAATTCCAAACATACCCTGAAGAGAAACATGATCACAGTCATCCTGGATTTTACTGAAAGCCTCCAGACTTAATGCAATCTTCTATATCTTCAATTCACAAGTGTTACATCAAGAAAATATATATAACTAAAGTAGATCTCATGTAGTTAAACTAAAAAGGTGTAGGTTTTTTTTTAGGGTAATATAATGGAGTTATTCCACAAAATGAAATTCTAATATATAGTTTGGCAATTAAAGTACCTTAGTTACATCATTAGTTGCATGAAATTCACATTAGTTACATCATCACTTCTGTGAAATTAACCCACATAAGGAACAAATTCATCCCATAATTACTCTGCCAACAAGGTCCAGGAAGGTGATGGAATTCTGATATCCACACACTAGTATTTCAGGATCTTTTTTAGGCCAAGACTGGCTGGAACCTCAGAGGAAATGCCCATTGCAGACATTTTTGYGCATGACTTTAGGCACAGTGATTTATCATTCCCATGTCTGCATGTGTATCACCTGGTCAGGCACGCAGATATTTGAAATGATTTGGAACCAATCCAGACACATATTTTGGAGCACCAAGGACAGTTAACTTCTGAAGAGGTGGGAGAATGGAAAAGGAACAAAATACAACATTATGGACACAAGAACTCTTCCAGGGGGATGCTACTTACAGAATGAATATTTTAAGCCCACTGAGTTTATGGAGTACCCAAAAGAAGGAGTTCGTGAACAACAACAAAAAAAAGGGTGTAAAAATCAAGTGCCTCATGAGTACCCAGGGTACTGAGCTGAACTTGGGAGGACAAGTAGAATAGGGAGGAATAGAAGGATAGCATTTGTGGTGAATTTGAGATATGAGAACACTCATTCACCTGAATGTGTTAAGAAGCAGCAAACACAGGTTGTGCAAATAACACCAGTGCATAAATACCAGTAAGGGGAGCAGGCAGCCATGGGAGCAGAGCAGGTCTTGGCAAAAAAAAAAAAAACCCACTCGTAGGACTTGATTACTAGACTAACAGCAGCACCTTGTCTAGCTGAACCYCAGCAGCAGTTGCCTTAAACTTCCTTGACCCTCTTCTCTTTTTCAGGCTCAACATCTTGGTACAGTAGAGGCCATGATTAACTTTGAGCATTACACACACTGCTCATGTGGATCCACAGAGTTCCATGTCCAGTTTGGCACTCAGAGTCCCTGGGGATGTGTGGGGTGTGTTTCTGCCCTGGGGGCCCTGGAGAGCATCACTGCACTTCCCTGCAGGCTCAGGCTGCCTCAGGGTACATCAGGTGCTGAGACTTCAAATTTATCCCATCCCTTATCAGATCTAGAGARTACAATGAGAAGAATCTAGGAACTCCCTCTCATCTGGATTCACTGAGGACACACAATACTAAAACGGCTTTTCCTTCATACATTTAACAAACCAAAATAACCATTACCAATACCAATCAATTCTTTGAGCCTGTAACAGACCTGAGCAGAACTGACTCCAGTCAGAATGAAATATATCAGTAAATGGGAACACACAACACACTCAGGAGATAATTTTACATCTGTAAAAGATGATCTTACTGCAAAGATCTATTCATCCTYCTAGCTCACTCTTACTTGGAAAACATGTAAGTTAGTAGGGGGAGAAAAGATGAAACTTGGTGGAGATATTTTCAAAATTACAAAAGATGCTTTTTTGTCCAGTTCCTATAAGCAAGAACAATTTCTGTGTCTTTCAAAATCTTTTCAAGTATGACATAAACCTGTGTTTAGTGAGTCAGACTTTTTGATCATATTTCTTCTGCTGTATCCAGAGAGCTAAAAATAAATTAAAAAAAAAAAAAAAAAAAAAAAAAGCAGCTCATGAAAATTTTATGAGAGAGATACAGGAAATTGTAACAACAGTTTCATAAGATTTGGTTTTGATTTGATATTTTTTTTTTAATACTGACTCCTCTACAGCTGTTGCAAAAGGCTTTAACCTGAAAACAGAAAAAAACTTTTATTAGASTTTTGTATAAAATAGGATTTTGTTTTATTAGCAAAATGGTGGRGAAGATTCGGGTATGAAGGATGCATGTTACATAGTTATTCACATTCTGAAGGAATATCTAAGTGACATTTTGGTCATAAGAACACTTTGGTAATAATAGAAAGTTGGAGTTTCTAGACTCCAGTAARTTATAAGGTTAACGAAAGAAATTGGAAATGTGAAAGTGTGCTGTCATGTCTCTTAGCAAAAAATGAACAAAGCATATTTTAAAATATTTCCATTTTTCAAAGAGAGAAAAAGAAAGAGAATGCTCTTCAAAAACAGAGCAAAGACTTGGTTTGTGAAAGCATTATTGTATGAAAGTGTGTGCTTTTGGTGCTTCTGATAAAAAGACCTTGCTGGATACCTTTAGTTTGATAAGATAAATTGTAAATGTTAGCATGAGGGATTGGTTTATGTTAAAGATACTGTTCACAAAAAATTACAAGAGCTAAAACCCTCTTTTACTCTAAATAGTTTAATGCTGTAGAATTTGCTTGCCATCAAAAACGATTCGCAAAKCTAAGTGTTACAACAGCATCCAGAGCTTAAATTCACAGAGATGAAATCAAACAGCATTAGAAAATGGCTGAGCGTGGTGATAAAGTGACTGTAAGGAGGGCTGGCAGAAAAGCACTTTTCTAATAATGTGGAAGATGCCCAAGGTGCAAGCACACTAGGCAGATTATTGGCAGCAATACACTCCAGGAACATAAATAAAATTCCTCTGTCATACTTTTTGCTGTCAAATTAGTACAGCCACTATACAGTCACTGCCCCTTCCTTTTCTTTGGAAACCATAACTTATTGCCATCACTAGTGGTAAGAAAAGGAAAAAAAATAATCAAGCTATGCCTTTTTTGTGGCTTTGTGTTAAATAAAAATGAACTGATATATTTCACACCTGAGATTAACTGTACGCCTCTGTCGTAGCCATGCCCAGCAAGCCACTAACAGTGGGATTGCAGCCCTCAGAAGTACAGGAATATTATGACTTGCTGCTTGGCTCCAGCTGTGTGTCAGATCATGCTTTTAACTTCCTTTCTATGGATTCCAGGGAGAGAAGGATTGAATACAGCTTTGTGTGTGGAAGTTTTCTATTATAAATCAGCCATGATATCTCAGCCCCTGAGCCCATCCTAACATTTTTGTTAGCAGAGTGTGCCTCTTGACTTGCAGCTTATAATGTGCTTTTGTATTCCAGAGCCAAAACCAATTTAGTGTTATTGTAGTTTACYGCTGCTGCTTAATTGTTGAGGATGGAGGAATGCACTTCACTTTTTACAGAGAAGCACCAATAAATGTACTGATATAAACAGCAATTTGACAAAGTTGAATAACAAAAGCCTCAGTGGTTTAACAAGATTTGATGGCACAGTGCACTGATAATTTACTGCATCAGGGCAGGGTCAGACACAGCTATTAGGGAGACTCCCACTGAGCCCTGAGGTTCAGAAAGGACCCCCTKGGACTCTAAACTCCTTCTGAGAGGGGAGTTTAGGTGCATTTGGATTCAGACTTAGTTCCAGATGTAGTAAATTGTTTAAGTTTAAAGGACTATGTGTGAAGAGCCAACATTTTTCAATGTGCATTGCAGCAATATATAGTCCTAGTAGATATTATTTTTCTCACATTRGACAGAGAAAAGGATACTGTAATAAAGTATAGCATTAAAGTCTTAAAATAAGCCTCTTTTGATGTTGTTCCCAAAAAAACAGCAATCATATAAACAAAAAAGAAAGCTTTACATATAAGTCACCATTGAGAAAACAAGGGGCACCTTAGTGTGAATTCCAGCCCCACTAACTGGCTTCCTGTGAGGAATATTGAGCTTGTTCCCACATTTTATGCTATTTGTTAAATGGTTTTTTTCAGTAATCCTGGTTTTATGTGACTTCATAAAAAAGAGTTTCTTCCTTATTGCTTTTTTAATTACTTAAATATTATATTTCCAGATTACTTTAAGAGTCATCCCTATCATAATATGATAGACAGGTTTYTCGCAGACTCGGAGAGGATGCCAGAAAAGATCCAGTTACCCAGGTCACATAGTACAGAAACGTTCCTGTATTCAGTTATTTTATCCTGACACACCCTGTTGCTTTCATTACAAAACCTGACCACAGCCATATCACTGTAACTTTCTATAATGTTTCCAAACTGTAGCCATTAAGAACCAAAACACCTCCCAAATGTCACCACTTTCATATCACCAGAGGCAAGCAGAGGTCATGCCCTGAATAACGTTTCTCTGCAAGTGGTTTGACTTCTGCTTCTGTCAACATTAGATTTCCTGTTTATCCTTGCAATTTTTTTATCCCTCTATACATTTCCTGCATTCAAAATTCAACAGTGTTGCAATAAATTGTGGTGCTGTATGTCCACCTCACTTAATAGACTTCAGATATTACAGATTGACAGGTGAAACTCAGCTGCCCCATGGACAAATACAAAGCACAAAATACATTTGGTGGCAATCATTCACTTCTTAAAAAAAAAAAAAACTATGTTTCTTCCTAAAGTCAAWGGATTAATATACTGCACTAAATGAGTTCAGGAGAAGTCAAATCACATGGAAAAAAAGAACGATTTTTTCTTCTTTTCTTAGAAAGATGTGGAGGATTGAATTTGGTTAGGCTGCTGGGAGAGTGTGGAATTTACCTGAAAGGGCAAATGGTTACTTCAGCCTTGGCACCCACAGTGACAYTGATGTACCAAATCACAAATACATCTCACAGTCTGGAGCTTCTTTACTTTCCCAGATGAGCTCCTGTGTGACATTCTTTGAAAGGCTGCTACCTGCACCTAGTCAGATATAGSAAATACGAAATTTTATCTGCTCAGGACCTCTGAGATAAAAAGYTGAACTATAGTAACAGCAAAGTTTAAATATGGAGTAACAGGGTAAATTAATACTCTTCATCCAGAGAGAATTAAAAAAGAGGCAAATAATTCTACTAAAAAAAAAGTGTTAAGAATATTTTAGAGATAGAATGGAACTCGTAGTGGGCAGCACTTCACTTGTCAGTGTTTCTCATGTATCCTAAACTACAAAGTGCAACACAGGAGCCACACACTGACAATGGGTTAGTGCATTGTAATTTTGCTGTGAAACAAAACTGGTTGAGGTCTACYACTTTGGAAGGGTATGGCAATGGATGCTTCATCTGAGCTGARCAATGATATTGTATTTCCACAGAAAATGCCAGGTACAAACATAGACATGAAGTTACAAAGTGTTCTCAGCACTTTAGGATGAAATACGCAACCATGCAAGAGCAAAAGTAGGTATGGTATGTTCTTGTTTTCTCACTACATCGTAGAAAGTAGTTTAGAATAGGATTTTGGATCTTCACTGACTTTAGGTCCTTCCAAGATTTCTCATATCATAGATGTAGAGATAAAGATCATTAAAGTTATTGTTCTTCTCTCTCAGCATATATACATATTTGGTATGCCACTATTTGCCCTCACAAAAAAAAAAAAAAAAAAAAAAAAAAAAAAAAAAAAAGGCCTAAGTGCAAGCTGCAGCAGTTTCATGCAGTGACTTTGCCTTTTGATGCCACGTGAGCTCTGGCATCATCAGCTGAAGGAGTGATTGCGACCTGTAGGGCTTCTGAAGTCAGGAGTGCTGCTACCTGCAGTTTGGTGCTGAATAATTTTATGAAAGGGAGCAGGCTGGTGTTGGTGGGGAAACACTCCTGTCACGTACACGGTGACTGTCGCAGTGGTAGCAATCTTCCTSTGGGCAGGCAGATTGCACAGGTCAGCAGGGTGTGCTTGCAAACTGCATCTTTTCACTGCAATGCAGAGGAGAGAGCAGCTACTGCTAGAATGCTTATTTCTGCTTCTAAGTCAGAAAGGAGCCTTAAGCATTATTTCTGATTTTCATCTTGTTGTTGTTCAAAATAAAATGCATTAATATGACTTCTATTTTTCCTTGCGTCCAGGTCCTCCAACTTCAAACTAGATAATGTGACCAATAGGCAACAGAAACATTCTCAACTCTCTGTGAGCKGAATACTCCCAGCAGCATAAGAGCTCAGCTCTAAAAGCAGCTGTGGAGAGCATTTATCCCTCCTTACAGCTGTAAATCTTACATCAAGGGTACTCCAGTGAGGCAGGAAAAGTGGGGTTGAATTCTCCTACATGGAGCTGGGCACAGAACACGGGACTGACTATGGTCAGTATGTAAATATTACATTTACAATCATGTATTTAAAGACTATAATAAACTAGCCTTATTCATGGCATTCAAAGTAAATTTGCAGATGACAGTCTTCAAGCAAGTTTCTGAACTATAACTCCCAGTCCTATGAAGACAACTCCCCTGCATCCCTGAGTCATCACCAAAGACAAGGAGATGCCAGCATAGCCTGGACTAACCCTATCCAGGTCCTACCCACTTAGTACACAAGTCTAGGTAAATTATTCTTCTGAGAAACAGAATTTTCATGAAGGACATGTACCATGTCCCATGTTTGAAACTGAGTGCTGACTTCCAGTCCAGGCCCTTTTGACTCATGTTTTAAAGGAAAGTTGTGCATCATCTCACAGCAAGAATCCATGTCACGTCTTGTTTCCAATCTCCAATCTCTGCCTACAAAAAGCCTTTCCTTGTTTCGTAATACATTGTTTTTATCATTTTACATTTCATGTCAGAATATCCACATTTTTTTATTGTGAAACTTCTGGCATGTGGTTTCTTTTTCTGGGAAAATTAATACAGAAGACCAGTGATCCAAGGGAAAAAAAGGAAACAAAAAACCAAAAGTTCATAGAGATCATGACCTCTTTGAGGCAATTTCATTTGTGACAATCACCAGGCCTCTGTAAAATTTCATCTATTTCTATAGTCTCCAGGTACAGTAAATGTGATGACATCTTCTCAGCACATTACATCATCAATGTCTTATTTGAAAGCTGCTGGTTATCTTATAGAAAGAAATGATCTATATCCAAATTTTTGTTCTTCTTACACTGAACTTATGTACATAAGTCTTTCTGCATATTCCATAGTGAAGTATAGAGGTCTAGTAAGGAATTTTATAGTCCTGCAACACACGTTTGTTGACGATTAATTGCATGAGCTGGAATCCTCTACTAGATACACAGCTCCCTGTTTTCAGTCAAGAACTTTTTACTGTGGGTAAAAAGTTGTATTCTGTTGTATTCTCTGTGCTCTCTCTGATTCTCAGACAGAGCTTAACCACACAAAGAGTAAAGAGCTGACCTCCTTCACTGCATCCCATTCTTCAACTTGCTGCTTGATACACAAGGTCTTCTTACCTCATCAGCCAAAGAGCAAGCTCCTCTTTATTTCTCATTTCCCTCAAATATACACAAAATTATATTTTATAGCATTTTGTATTTGTAGGTGTTGAACATGGCTTGAGGCTGAATAGTTGGTCAATCTTACTGCTGCACATACAGATTAACACATCCCTGTTTCCCCAGTGATACAAAAGAGGAGTTAAATTAAGAAACCATCAAGACTGAACTTTAAATTATCTTATCTATATTCATTTTGCAGTCAATCAGCAGCAGCTTGCCCTTGTTACTGATGCTACAGCCATGCTCCCAGAAAGATCCAAGTTCATAACAGAGCCTGTGCCTCTCTCACCCAGGCAGGCAGGATGCTGATCAGCAGCAAACACACCCAGCACAGGGTGTGTGCCCACRCCTGTCCCTCCTCAGCAGCTTCTTTAAGGAAATTGTATTCTGTAAGGCAGAATATTTATTATCCTTTTTTCTTGTTATTTTTGTTCAAAGACAATTTGCTTGATTTTTGACAAATGCTAAGTGAGAGCATATTTTAGACTGTGGATGAACTGGGATTATTGTTTGAATAGTAGGAGCTTGTCGTTGATATTCACACCRTGCAATTAATCTCCAAAATCATGTGTTTCTTTTCCTCAACAGAAAATTATTAAACCAAAAAAGAGCTTTCAAAATGGCTTTGCAACATCTCCCTGTGTGAATGCATGTCTGAGCGAATATTTGTATGTAGCTATTCACATCAAAAATATTCACATTTTCTTAAACAGGCAGAACATTCAGAGATCTTGAATTAATATTTTGGAATAATTTTTTTCAGTGTTTTCCCACATTTTATTCAGATGAACACTGGGACTGATGAATGACTAATACATAAAAACTGTTTCTTTATTTTGCTCCTGCAAAGATCTTCATGGACAAACACATACACAAATATGCACGTAACAACTCTGAGTAATTGATTATAAAATCATCCTTGACATCCAGTTCCTTTTCTTCCTTATCTCCTTACAAGTCTTCCATATTGTATCTGTTGTTTTATTAGAACAATTTTAATATTGATAGAAAAACTTCACCAGTTAACAGGAAACTGTAAATATTTTGCTGTAAAAGAAGAATTGTCCATTGACACATTAAAGCATTTTGCATCTGATCATGTGCTAAGACAACCACTGAAGCACGTTGTCTCAGCCAATTCAGTGAATGAGTGGTGTTTACTGGTTTGAAAAATCCATTAAAAACCAGAACATACAACTTTCTCTCTCTCTCTCTCTCTCTTTTTTTTTTTTTTTTTTTTTTTTTTTTTTTTTTTTTTTTTTTTTTTTTTTTTTTT
>NW_026623233.1:3772089-3781013 GCF_030028575.1 Malurus melanocephalus | reverse complement strand
TGTGTGTGTGTGTGTGGTTTTTTTTTTCTTTTTTTAATTTGGTTTCATTTATCCTTTCCTGATTCACCACATTTAAAAAGGAACAGAGAAAATTCCTTCTCATATTTCATTTTCTATTTCTCGCTTTTTTGGCTTTATTAACACTACCAGAGATATAAGTTATATGTTATTAGAGGTTCTATCTGGATTCCRTTCCAGGTTAAATGCATCCTGTCTGGTTTTCCCAGTTTCCGAGTTTAGATATTCAGTCCCAAGGGTGACAAAATGAAACCTCTGAGACGCCAATTTTCACTTTAATTTGCTACCGTTTGAGACCAATAGAGGGCGATACACTTCCCTTAATTAAGTCGTTTTCGGTGGTTTCCTGGAAAATTTATTTCCTTCCCATTCCTCTCAAGGATTTCTTTTAGTGCCTCTGAGCTTCAAATGAGTGTAAAAGCCCAGTATTGCTCACTTGGCTCYTGCCCAGTTGGCTCTGACTCTCTGTGGGCAGCACAGGACACTCTCCCACAGCCCAGAGCAGGACCTTGGCTCGCAGCTGAAGCCAGAAATTGAACAGTCATGGCTGCTGCCTTCCCTGAGGACATTCCTTTCTGCCTTCCAGTGCAAGTACTGAGCATTGACAGGCGAGAAAGGTGGTCAGGGTGATGTCAGATAAAAGGGGAAGGTGCTCAGTGAAATCAGGATCTGATAGGGTCAGAGAGCCAAAGCAGCTGTTCTGGGATCTACTTTGCAGTGCAGAGTCTGTTTGATCTTGTCTCATAAAGCAGGGTGAAAAATACCAACAAAACAACCTTTTAATGTAAATTTCTATTATTGAGCGATTCTTAATTCCCTCAAACACTTCAATCCCACACAGGATGTTGCTATCATAAGGTCCCCTATGGAAATATTATGACATGTAATAAAAAAAAAAAAAAAAAAAAAAAAAAAAAAAAAAAAAAAAAAAAAAAGTTAAAATGCATGCCTGTGGAAGGGTAACTAAAATAAATAAACACATGGCAATTAACTTGGTACCTAGCCATGCTACCCTCAGCAGCACTCCTGTCCTGCAGGGGATATAAATAAAAATGTTGGTTGCTCAGCATTTCTCTCTTTCCATATTACTTCTGCTGGAAACGCTGCCAGTAGTGGCAATAAGGTTCATGCTCATATAACAGCTTCATCATTGTTGCTACCTGTTTTGGCAAGTTAAAAACATTTCTTACTTTGTTTGCACAGAGCTTGTCAGGCTTTGTGCCTGTCAATGTATTTCTGCTGCTAAAAAAAGAAGAGGTCTCATTTAAGCTGAGCTGCGAGCAGAGCTCAGTAAAGAGGAACAARAGACTGTGAATTCATCATAAACACTTATACACTCTGTAATGGATGAGAGGCTTTGTCTGGGGTCCTAGGGAGAAAACCCTCAAAGTTGGCAGGACAGTCCTTGTAGCAGCTTGTCCAGACTCAAGGTTACCCAAGGGTTACATAACCCCAGCCTAATTTCATTATGAAACCTCTCCTCTCTCACCCTCCCTATTATCCATGTTTGGAGTGCTTAGCTCACTGCATTGGCTGCAAGCTTTGTCTCACATTCTGCACTTCAAAATGCTTCTGCAGTAGCAATGAAAATGCTCAATTAAGTTCAGATGGGAAGGAGAGTGAGAGAGGAAAGAGGAGTTTATACAGAATTGATTATATTTAACATTATACAGGCAACTGATGCTGGACAGAGGAAGGGTGGTGCTCTATGAAGGCAGTKCAAAGAAAATAAACAGACCAATTTTAGTCGGGAATTACTAGCACAGAAATAGCTCTCAGACATGATAAAGATTCCTATTTCTTCKCTTTCTCCCATGGACACAGCCTCCAAAATGAGAATAAAAGGTCCATTATTGCCCACTGGTGGTGGTATTCAGACATGCCAGCCAACAGTAGAAAGCTATTTTCTAGGCTGCTGTTAGGCAAATATCTGGTTGAAATGAAGAAAGAATGCTGCTAMTAAGTCATTTGGGCTCAGGCAAATGCCACAGAATTTATGGCTGTAATTTTTAATATTGCTAAAGTTGCCTTAATGTGTTTGCAGAGCCATGCATGGCAGGAATATTTTCTTCAGAGACCACAAGTTCTATTAATCTAATAGCAACAAACAGAAAATAATACAACATCACATCTAGATATAGCATCTGGAAAATAAAAAAAAAAAAAAAACAAAGCCGACCATTGCTGCCGTTCTGCTTGTACCACAGTGAAGCTTTAGATAACCATGACATAATAATGCTATTTACAGCTCACAACTCTGTGGCTTCAAATTTGGCTATGGTTTGATGCAATCTTAATTTGATTATATCATGCCCTTTTCTTCCTCACTTCTAATGAGGAGGTTTGGCTTTGTAAATGTTAATGAGAGCTGCAGTTCATTGTGTTGGATAATATATCATTGCACACTTTGATGGGACCCTGATCCATGAAGTCTTGGAGTGTTAGAAGAGAGAAAATGGAAAATAGTTATTCTGGGGGTTTAGAGTCACACCAGGAGTCTGGGCCAAACAAAATATTTGGGTTTTTTTTGAGACTCTTTGATATCCTACTCAGAAACAATATGTCCATGCCGTGGTCTGAGGGATAATTTCTAGAATGCATTATAAAGTTTGACAGTGTTTTATCAAACAGGAGAAAGAATGGGTATACCAGGTGCCTCTAGTTCATACAGACAATAAATAAAAGGTTTCCATNGCAGAGCCATGCATGGCAGGAATATTTTCTTCAGAGACCACAAGTTCTATTAATCTAATAGCGACAAGTAGAGAAAAATACAACATCTCATCGAGATCTAGCTTCTTCAAAAAAAAAAAAAAAAAAGAACAAAGCAACAAAATAAACCAAAACCAAACCATATGTATTTGACTATGCTTGAAGTCCTGAAACAGTAGTTTTTAATAAAATCTTAGAAATAAACACACCTATATGCAGATTTTCCTTCTGCAAATACTGGAAAGGTTACAGGCATCTATCTTCTTCAGAGTCACGCATATTTTTCTGCACATATATATATATATATATATATATGTATATAAAGTCTTTTTATAGCATATGAAGTTCTGATAAATTCCTGAAAGTTATGTTTTTTAAAGCTTCACAAACTTCATATACCAAAGTTACAGATTATTTTCTAATACAAATTAAATCTTTGCAGAACTCCATTTATTACAGCTATGTCCAGAAASTAGTTACTCTTCTGTAACCACAGTCTTACAAAAAAAAAATGAAGATATTATGAAGAGATTAGAAATTAATGAGTCACAAACACCAAAGTATCTTAAATTTACTGCCTATAGGATTTAGATATTGTAATACAAAATGACTTTCATTGTTTTACCTTTCAGCATTTTAATATGATCACTTATCAGAGGTTTTATAAATCTTGCTTAGTTGACTTTCAACAAGGTTCAACCTACTAGATGATTTAAGAGTTTTCAAAAGCATGAAATTATGATTATGGCTGAAACCCTGGGTTTATGTGTTGGTGCTGAAAGGCTTGAAATCTGGAAGAGCTTGAAGACTAAGAGAGATGTTTGCTGAAGAGTTTCTGCACAAAGGGCCCTGGGGGTCCTGGTCGACGGCAGCTGAACACGAGT
This sequence comes from Malurus melanocephalus, assembly GCF_030028575.1. Taxonomy (NCBI): domain Eukaryota; kingdom Metazoa; phylum Chordata; class Aves; order Passeriformes; family Maluridae; genus Malurus; species Malurus melanocephalus. Next base: position 3,777,399 of record NW_026623233.1, on the reverse strand, counting down.
CAGCAGTGCCCTGGCAGCCAGGAGGGACAACCCTGTCCTGGGGGACATCAGGGACAGCATCGCCAGCCAGGCAAGGGAGGGGATTGTCCTGCTCTGCTGCACTGGGGCGGCCTCACCTCCAGGGCTGGGGGCACTTCTGGGTGCCACAATGTACAAAAACGTTCAGCTACTGGATAACATCCAAAGGAGGACCGTAAAGGTGTGAAGGGCCTTGAGAGAAATCCGTATGATGAGTCACTGAGGTCACTTGTTCAGATTAGAGGACACTGAGTGGAGACCTCACTGCAGTYACARCTTCMTCRKGAGSGGAWGAGGAGGGGCAGGCACTGATCTCTGCTCTCTGGTGATCAGTGACAGGACCCGAGGGAATGGACTGAAGTTTTGTCAGGGAGGTTTAGGTTGAATATTAYGGTAAGGTTCTTCCCCTGGAGGATGGTTGAGCACTGGAACAGCTCCCCAGGGCAGYAGTCACAGCACCAAGACTGACGCAGCTCAAGAAGTGTTTGGACAATGTTCCCAGGCACATGGTGTGACTTTTGGGGATGGTCYTGTGCCAGGCCAAGTGTTGGTCTCAATGGTCCTTGTGGGCTCTTTCCATGTCAGCTCTTTGTGTCATCTCTGATTTTGTAATATGTGAACAAAATTGTAGGTRTACAAGATGAAGTTATAGATCTTTACTAAATCTAAATTAACCAAATAATATATCATTCCTCTCTTTCAATAAAAATCATTTTTTGTTYAAAAAAATCTGTAGTTAGAAAATAAAAATCATCCCCTTTAGTAATCATTTATTGAATTCTGACCYGGTTTTAGTATTAGTTTTTCACCTGAGCATTTAATGTTTCCAGTTTCTGAGAGAAAATAATGAACTGTGGTTTTATCATCCCTTCACATTCCAGGGAAGGGCTCTGGGACACATTAGGGTCTCCATTTCATTTTCGCATATTTTTGCAATCAGTACTTTAATCTGAAAATGTAGCCTTCTCATTTAATGTGTTGGATCTGTCCAAGTTTGTAAACAGTACAAATCAACTCTCTGAAAAATCCTTTAGGAATTGTGAAGTACCATTTTTGTACAATGGGCTCATGAGCAAAGTTCTGTGCAGGACGGACTTTCAGAAATARCCCTCAAGGAGAGGCATTTCAGCACTGAGTTACACTGCTGAGAAGAGCCCTTTCTAACCAACCAAAATTGCAATTCTTTTCTTGTAAGACTTAACAACAGTATTATGTTCCAAGAGCCAATCATTCAAGTACAGACAATTTAAACAGAGAGCTTTAAAGTGAAAAGGCTATCGAAGAATCAAGCCTGTAAAAYGAAGGTGGAACAGCTAAGTAGGGAACTTGATATTTCCAGGACCAACAATAAAATATCTTTTCTTTTTGGCCMTGGTCCACTTCACAATATTTGTGACCAAGCAGTGCTACCATCTCATAGCCCTTTGATTTTATTCTCTAGGAGTGAGCCAGAGAGGCATACTGGGGGAAAGTGCATCCATGAGAGAAAAAAAGCCAAAACATTATTTTTGTCACTCTCAGTAGAAGAAAGCAAAATAGAAGAATGCAAATGAAGCCAAAGCTGGGCAGAATATTGTGCATGAGTTCCTCTATCCAGCCAAAGAGCTGGGGAAAGAAATTACAGCATTGSGACACCCACCCACCATTAACTATATTTCCAGTAGTGAATAAAGGTGCTTGGGGAATCAGGCTAAATAAATGTCAGTTCAGAGAAAGCTAAATTAGCAAGTGTGTTTTGAGTTACCTTCCTGACAATGCTACTCAGAGTCCAGTGATCTTCCCAACACTGTCACAAACTAGATCCTTAATTACCTCTCTTTTTCCACTGTCACTGCCATGCTGTCTCCATTCCAATCCCTGTCAATACAACAATCTTTCTCTGCTCTTCTCCAGTCACTCTTTACAGATTTTCCCCTAAACCTTCATAGTTATAGGAAGCACTGGTGGTCAGTCTCCCTCTCTGCTTCCTCCTCCAATGCCCCCTACAACATTCCTACCTYTGGTAGCTGCTGGCTCAGCCTGGCCAAGGACAATGACAGAGCACATCAGCAGAGCCCACCAGGCACGAGCAGGAACAGTGTTTTACATCTAGGGAGACCAAACCWGCACAAAGATGATCTATAAACTGAATCCTGCAAACTGGTTGCCACTATTTTCTAAAACTTTTCTGCAAAGGGGTTTTATCCAGARAGACTTCCACAAAGCTTTGCACACCTGCAGTTTTCTAAAGATCTGTGCTTTYATTTGCTCAGAAAAATTGCGAGTAGTGAGTGCCCTAGATATAAAATAACTGTTCTCTAATTATCACCTTTCTTTGAATTCCATATGATTAGAAAGAATGTAACACCATCCCAATACTATTTACCTTAGTGACACTCCATGAGTGAACAACAGTTCAAAATCTTCTCTGATAAAAATTTTTTTCAGCATTTGATACTAATATTCRTAATATATATAATCCACCATGGTCCTCTACACTCACTACTTGCCTTCTTAGATCCTGTGCCACAGGTTACTCTGTGTGTGTGTGATTTATAATACAACTATTATCCATAATTAGAACTGATAAATAAGAATTGGCAATTAGAGGAACCTTAAGCAATTTTTCACCCTATCTGAACAAAATGATTAAATTGCAAGTGACAAGCTTGTAAATTAAAAATCTGAAAATAAAAAAAAAGACTTTATTACAAGTGTGCCATATGTGAGTTGAGTGTCACATAATTAGATATGCAGTCATTTTATTATAGTTTATTTGTTGCTGGCTCATAAAGACTTTTTATCTTGTAAAGCTCCCTGACTGTGGCATTTGCTGTAGAGTGGCCATGAAAAGAAGAGTTGAGACGTTGGCACTAAAGACTTGTAAAACTACTTGAGAGAAATTACATAAACAAACTATCCTAGACGATGCTCGCAGGAGTTACATTTGGAAGTGGTACAAACAATTAATTTCTGAAAATAACCTTTCTTTCGTGCTTTCATTCTTTTTGTTTCAGTTTATTACACAAGTAATTTACCTTTCCCTTGGAAATGAAAGAGAACTAGGCTTAGGCAGGGCACTAATGAGAATTTTATTGGGTTTACGTGGCAAGGTTTTGGTAATGGGAGAAATCTAGGGATGGCCCCTGGAAGAAGAGACCTGGAGATTCTCCTGTGTTGGATGTAATCATTCCAAAATGGACTCACCACTGGCCAAAGCTGAGCCCATCAGTAATGCTGGTGACAACTCTGTGATAATGTACTTTAGAAAAGGTAAAAACACCACAGAGCAACTGTGAGGGAGAAGAAAGAGGAAAAGTGAAAAAAAAAAACCCCTGCAGAACCCCAGGTCTGTGAAGGAGTGGGAGCTGGTGCTTCAGGTGGCCGAGCAGAGATTCCCCTGCAACCCAAGCCAAAAATCATTGTGAATAAAATCCTTTACTTGCATCTCATGGAGGACCATGATGGAGCAAACCCACACTGCAGCCCGCAGAGGGAACCACATCCCAGAGCTGCTGGATGTGCCTCAAGGGAAGCTGCAGCCCATGCAGAGGAGCTCACACTGGAGCAGGCTCCTGGCAGGACCTGCTGTCCAAGGGCAGCCTTGGATGCTGCAGCAGCCTGTTCCCAAAAAACTGTGCCCCAYGGGAGGAACCCCACAGCCCTCAGAGCAGGRGAAGAGTGTGAGGAGGAAGGAGGTGCAGTGGCAAAGTGTTATGAGCTGACCACAATCCTCATTTCCCATTCCCTACGCACTGCTTTGAGGGTAAGAGGTGGAAGAATTGGGATTGAAGGAAGTTGAGATCAGGAAAGTGGGAGGGAACTGGTTTTGTTTCTTACTATCCTACTCTATTTTTAATTGTCAATAAAAAAAAATTAGTCTTCCGCAAGTCTAGTGTTTTTCCTGTGATGGCAATTGGTGAGGGAACTCCCTGTTGTTATCTTGATTCAGGAATGTTCCATTGTATTTTCTCTCCCTGCCCTGCTGARAAGGAGTGAGTGAACATCTTGGTGGCACCTGGCAGCAAGCCAAGGTCAGGCCATTACAAAAAATGTGAGATTTAGGCATATGAATCTCTAGTTTGAGACTTGGGGATGATCTTACCTCTTCTGTTTTTTCTCAGTTCAGGATGGTTCAATATACAGAATGAAATTGGTACTGCCTAAGACAAACAGCATTTCTCTTCAGATCAGCAGACAGAAGAAATCCAGGGAGAAGAGTAGGTGTAAAAAATATGCAGATTCTAGTTTTAGCAGTTCTTTCCAACTTTCCTCCTTTCCTCTTCATCTGTCCTGTCTGACACATTTCTCTACACTTTCTGTCTCCCAGTCAATCCCCAGAATAGAAGCACTCCTTTGYCCCATCTCTGTCCCTGACACCTTCTTTGTCCCTCCAAGTGCAGAAGRAGCTCTTGGTTATTCAGGTACAAGGAGAAGGAAAAGGCAGAAGGACAAAACTCTTGAGCTCAAAATAAGCCTTGGTAAATGACCCTTCCTGAGCTTCCCTCCAGATCTGTTTGTGATGAGAAAATACAGAAACCCTGCAGAAATCACAGGAAGTTCCTCATACTGTGCAGATTTACTGAACTACCTCAGGATAATAGAAAGTTATTGTTAAAGACATCCATATGAAATAGCATAACAGAAAATAGCATCTCAGGTTGGATGAGCAGTATCTCTCMGACAGACCTGCACCCACTCTGTCCCAAAACTTTTCTTGAGTAAAAGAGGTGCCMTTTAGTGCCTCAGTGTGAAATGTCATGCCCAAGTTTTTGTTTTTCTCTAACCAGTGCAATTGTCTCACTCTGAATGCTTAAGAAAGAAATTTAATTTGCATTTATCATTCTTCTCAAAGTAACTATGCATTTAAACATACATGAATTTTAAATGGATTTAGAAACACTGTAGTTCTTTTCATCCTCTCAAAAATGTATTGCTGTGCTAATGGCATGTGAGTCATGCTATGAACTCAAGGGAATTATGGGGCAAAAAAAAAGTGATGCATACAATGATTCTTTCCAGTGAACAAATAAGAAATTTGGGTTATCAAAATTCTTATGATGCCTCTCACAGGCACTCATGTGATCTGATCACTTCAGCCTTGAGTGATCAAAATCATTAAGCCTATTCTTTCACAAATCACACATATAGGAAAAGCAAATCTATTAATTCCACTACCTACACATCTCTCCTGGTATCTACATTTTTCTTGAATTATTTCAACTATATCTTTCAGCTATAGTAATTTGCTTTTTCATAGGCAATATGCTTTCAGTTTTCTCCAGTAGTTTTTGGGGGTGTTTTGGCTTTTTG
>NW_026623233.1:3731850-3769479 GCF_030028575.1 Malurus melanocephalus | reverse complement strand
CTGAGCTCTGATTCAGCAAGAATTGGTGCAGGATCCCTGCTTCATGTTTAAGTTACAAGAAACATTGAAGAGAAACTCCACATAAATGAATGGATAGAAGCACTGCATTTATTGATGGAATATTCAACTCTGAAGCTACATCAGTAAAATATATACCTACACAGCATAATGTAGAATATACAAGATGCTTGGAAAAGCAAATTACTAATTGTGATAGTGATAGCTAGCTGAAGATTACTTAGAAAAGTTCAGGTCTAGTCAGAGTCTCAGCTGATGAAAATGGGCAGAAATTAAATAAATTCAACATGCTTATCATGATTTTATTTACTCAGTGTTTGATCTTACATCTAAATGTGAATTTACTTAATCACAATTTAATCACAGCTTCTGTCAGTTGAATACCCTTACATCTTGTTGTTCTGCAATGAAGACAAAACTGGTTTCCATCTCTGTGTGCCAAACTTGAACAAATTGGGAAGGTGGTACAACAGGCAGATCATCTAAACCCCTTGGTAGATGGGAGATTTCTGAAAGAGATTTATTTTTTTTAATTTAACATGATCTACACCTGGAATTTGAAATTGATTATAAGGGTGATCGTCCAGATTATCACATCCTAAAATGACCTGGGAAAAGAGGAAGTTTTTAAAGCGTGGTTAGAAGTTTTAGTTGCTCTGCTGTTGGGATCTCAAGTATAGTGAGCTGAATTAGTTCCATATTTCTTTTCAATTGAGGCTGGATTTAGCTGGAGATTATCTTCTGACATGGCATGAAGTTCAACATGATTCAAAAAGTCACTCTCTATAATAACTTTAGTGGTTTTGTGCTTGCTTAATTTTATTTTGTCAAGATGAAATTAAGCCAATTCTAGCCCATTAGGGAGGTGTGTGCACGATGAGACTGGAGATGTGGAACACAGAACGAGCCTTGGACTGCATTGATGCCAGCCCAGACAGATTTCAAACTCTGTTCCCAGGGGGGATGGAAAGAATGATGGAGCACAGCCGATTTTATCTGCGTGTGATACTTACTGTTATTAAAAGGGACTTTCAGGGTGTGGAGTTAACCCTCAGAAGTCTGTAACTACCTGCATATGTCATGTAATATGTGTCAGGTAAAATACATTCAGTTTCCCCTGGTGAGTTTTGGTCTTTGTTCTCTCTTATAATTGCCTTTATCCAGTGGTGTTCTCTCCAGTGTTGTTGCAAATGGAGAAGTTCCAGCCTTCTCCACACCCCCACACTTTTCTCTGTCACTCAAGAAGCATCTGCTCTTGTCCTGTGACCTTCCTGGGTACTCTGGTTTTACCCTAACCCGTACATAACAGCTGTATACCACTAACTCCTCAGTGTTTCATGACCTAAAGGAGGGAAGTGCTTCCAGGTATGCAGCCTGTATAGAAAACAAGAGTAATCTGTAATGGAAGAGTTTAAAATGAGCAACATCCAGTCCAACACAGGGCTTAGGCTTTTTTTATTTTTTTATTTGGTGGAATTTTGGTTTGGTTTGGGTTTTTTGGTGGGGTTTTTTTGTTTGGTTTTTTTTTTGTTTGTTTTTTTTTTTTTTTTTTTTTTTTTTTTTTTTTTTTTTTAATAATCCTATGCTTTGGGCCAGCAGAATGGCATGTATGTTTCTGAAGTATAGAGCAGCATTATGCTTTGTAGTTGTTTGGGTTTTTTTCTTCCCTATAAACTTTATATAACTGCAGCTTTCTATCACTATTTATGATTTATTTGGGATTAGTAACAGTTATTATATTAAAATACATGTTTGGTTGCATTTATGTGTCCAGAATGAAAAATAAAATTGCACTGAAATCTGATCTCAGATTCTTTGTATTGTCTCCTACCTGAATAATTTGTGTGCATTTTTGTGATATTCTGCATCTAATTTTAGTCTCACTGAAACCCTAAGTTAATTTTCAAAGTGATACTAAATGTGGTATATTAACAGTGCCACTGAAGTCTTACAGTGCTGAAAATAAATGGAGGGTTAATAGCAGTTTTAAAAATTCAAAAATGCAGTAAGAAGCAGAGAGTGCAGAACTGGAGGTTGATGTGATTGATCCTCAGCCCAGAATCCTATCTCTGGGACTTGAATTAGACCTCTTAGAAATGAAAAACAGGTCACTTTTCCCTTTCCTTTTAGTACTCTACTGGTGGKTTGCTGTGTGCTAATGTATAAAAACTGAGAGAAATTACTTTAAAAGAATKACATTTGGAATCTGTTCACTCCTCAAATTTGTGGGTTTTGAACTGACTTCTTCCAACTCCCAGAAGAGATCTTATCCAACAAGCTGTGGATACATATGACCCTCTTGTTCTGCAAGAGAAGAGAGGAAGTGTTAGTTTAAGGTCAATGCTTACAGTGAGTCCTACATTCTGCTCCCAGAACCTTTTRTGCATTTCATTCAGATGGGCTCAGGTAGCACACAAGAGAAAGAGACTTAAAAAGTGTTAAAAAAGAAAAAAAAATCTACRGAGAGCATGTCAGTTATGATGACTGTGCAAGCTCGACCCAGTCCTAAGGCTGGCTACTTCTGAGAGTAAAAGCTCAAATCTCTTCTGTGCTCCAGCTGGGAGTCCAGACAAAGAGGATGCAGGCACTGTGCTCTGCTAAACTCTCCTCTAAAAGTCAATGTTAAGTGTCCTGATCAAGAGGAGAGGAGAAAACAMAGGGTGCCTCAGTCCTTCCAGCCAAAGGTACTTCTGGGCTTGTGCTCAAGATTTTCAGGCACTCGAGAGCTGACCTGGCATCTAGATACAGCTGGGGATTTACACAGGATTGGGAGGAAGGAGCCTGAGGTGTGAAATCTGTTGCCACTGTAATCCCTAAAAATTTTTCAGGTAACTTAATGGAACTCATTCTTGTTTAGAAAGCTCAGGAGCCATAACAGTCATTGTAAACATTGTCTTAGAATAACAAAATAAAATCATTCTGAATTTTAGTAAATACTTTGTTGTTGTGGGGTTTTTAAAATTAATATTAAATTTTTTATTATTATTTTAAACTGAACTGATACAATTAAAAAAAATTGTTGCTAATCTGTGATTTACTTTTTCTGTCCTCTGGAGCATTCAAGAATCAGATAAGAATAAATCTTCTAGCTGGTTAAGTATATTTGCTCTAAGTTTCTTCCTCCTGTGATGCGAAATTTGCTGCACAGGCACTTTCTTGTGAAGTACAACTGCTGTATCAGAAAAAAATGAAAAAGAAAGAAAGGAAAATAGAAAAAAAAGGAAAAGTTACATTTGCTGCAGTATTTTAGGATTTTAGGTCTGCATACCTGCACTGGGTCTTTGCCAGTAATGAAGCTCACATTGACTGTTGGGTGCCATCCCTGATTCAGAGATTTCCAAAAGCTGAGAGACCTCTCATCATCACTGCCGGATGATGCCCTAATAAGCATCTTAAGGCTATGTGCAAGGCATATACTCATCAAAAAGAGCCTCTGTTCTACATTAAAATCCACTTACAGATCACTACTCAGACAGATAAGTAGTCTTTAGTCCATATTTTCTAATTGCCATATTTATACACCTTGGAAGATTGTCTAGCACTTGGATAATTAGAAAAATAAAATATTCTGTGCTTTATGCACTGAGCTGTGATAAAGACAAAAGAATGTTGCAAAGTATATAGAGCTTCCCCAATATTCTTAATGTAAAAGGTTCTTTGTAGAGCTTCTCCATGTGTAAATGGAAGTCTTACAAGGTCTGTGTTGCCCACTTTCTAAAGAAAGAGAAATTGCAGAGAGCAGMTTAGTCAGTCACAGTGTGATACAATCTCACTACATAAGCATTCGTGCATTGATTCATCCCAATCACTTTCATTACCTTTTTTTGTCCCTTTCATTTGTGCACCTACACCTCTGCTGTGAAGAGAAGACAGATAATTTTTATGGTAATGTTTCTCTGGTAAACATTCCACTTATCTTCYGCATGTTCCTCTCTTTCTCCCTCTCTTTCTAACATATTTCCTTCTCATTTATTTCAAGAGAAGGTGTATTATTCAACTTAAGGTTGTTTCAGAATGGTATAATGAGAGAGTATATGCAATTCCTGCTTGAATTATTGTAAACAAAGAAAAAAAAAAACTGGGCTATATTCTGCTAGCAGTTTTAATTTTTAAGCCACACTCAAGTAAAAAAAAAAAGGTTAAACAAAAGAGATGTTGCATTATGGACTTTCTTTTCCTGTGTTCTACTCCTCATCATTCATAGTAGGGAGATATTTTATATAAGTGATGATACTCTTTGATTGTTTGGTGTAGGTGTTTTAATATCTATAAAGATTGATTTGTATTTAAATAAAAGATCCATAGCTATGTCACATAGCTGAGTTTACARCAATTTGGATTCATTTTGTTTCCTTTGAGAGTGCAGCTCTATGAGCCAGTCACAACATACATAAAGAAACTTTACAAGCACCATTAGCTTTTTAATTTTTTTAGAGTTATTGCTCTTACTGTCTATAATTTAGATCAACATAAACCAGAACATAAATCAAGCATTTCTTCGATCTCAGGCTTCTTACCTTTGTCAGAAATAAGTGGTTTGGGGAACTTAAGGAATCACTGTCAAATGTATTGACAAAACCAATTTCAGTATAAATTTGTGAAAGTGTGACTTGATAAATGTCAAAGTTCACTCTATTGCTTACTACATAGATGAAATATACAAAAGAAAATTGAGTTGAAATCAAGTTGAAATGATACAGACAGTCTAGAGATGCAGAAGTGAGATGRAGACCCTCCCAACAGTCACAGATTTCAGAGGAGAAACCCTTGTTTTCTAAACTCCTGATGAAGTTTAGGTATGGCCAAGTTTAGTCTTAGTCTCAGACTAAGTTTTTCAATAGTTTATATTTATAGGATTTAGCAGCACTTTATCWTTGACTAATTTAACATTTACAGAGTGAGTCAGTAGGTTTCACTACACTAACTTAATTATAGATCCAAGATGGCAATATTTATGCTATAGTTGATATATGGGTATTTCAATCAATTCCCACATATATACACATAAACACAGAGATTTGTATCCATATATATGGATAAAACAAAGGTACCTGTTAAAAAAATTCCCCTTAAGTTCTGTGAAATACTCATTTCAAATTTCTTGKCATTTCTCAATGAGTGAGTGTTGACAGTAGAGGAGTGGGGTATCAGCCCAGCCCCCATTGCTGGTTTTTGTGGTGCTCTCTGAATATTGTGACCCTGGCARTTCCCAAGCTCTGAGAGTTGTCCCACCCTGAGGGAGAYCCTGGCACAGCCCACTGTGGTCCAGGAGAGATCAAAGGGCCTCACTTGAGCCCATTGTTTATGGGGCTGCAYAATCAGGTTTATGATKGATTTTAGTCACAGARTAATCTGAGTGRGAAGGGACTCASAAGRAMAAKTGAGCCCAACTCCAGCCCTGCACARCACCATCCCTCAGTCAGTTTCCATCCTGACTGCAACCCAGGCTGGTAATTGGCAGCAGTTTGAAGAAATCCAGTGACAATGGCACCATTGCACTTGGGGTACAATTCAGGTCAGTAGTGTTCCAGGGCGGATGGGGATGAAGATTATCACTTGTCCACACCTTGGTCAGACCACAGAAACCGCTACATTATTAAAGTTATTGGAAGCAGCTATTTTTTGAAGTAGTTGAATGTTACAAATATAACTTTCTGTACGCATTATTTTTATGATGATGATTTTCCTTTCATAGAAAATAACTAGAGACACAAATTGTGGGTCAGACTAGAYGGCCTTTAAAGGTCCCTTACAACCCAAACTACTCTATGATTCTATGAAATCTGTTATCTGATATATGCAATGGATCAGCCCCCACACTGTGGAACGACTGTACCAAGATGTTTATTTAATCATTTTAACCTTCATTTTGCAAAGAAAAATACTARCTTTATGCCTACTGAGACATAAATCACTTCCAAAAAATGACAGCATCTCAGTGATGGTATCCAAAGCACTTGCAAAGAGAAATTTCAAAGCTATAATGATTTTCTTAYTTTGTGATCTCCATATACGGTTACACTGTGATGCACACAGTCACACTTGGTTTCTCCTCTTCATCAGATTCTATCTTCATTTTCTTTAACAAGGACAGCAATCAATTGRCATGATAATTCTTTTTCATTAAAACTAAACAGTTTTTTAACTCTTTCCTTTCAGTTGTTCAGATGAGTTAGGGCTCTGTCATTTTTTAACCTATATTGCAAGTAGATTTAATATGAAAATTATGTTGCATGGTTCAAATGTTGGATAGCACATTATTTTTCCCAGTCTATATAAAAACCTTGTAAATAACTTTAAAAACATATGAGTTTTAAACAGTTTGATGTTTTTGACTACCATATATTTTATTGTATTTCAGTGTTATACCCAGTCCACCTATGCATAGTATGTCTTGTAATTAGGTGAAGGAAAGTAGTACTTAAAACTAAACTATACTTTACTAAACATATTATAGTGTATTTTTTGCTAGTATCACACACTAATGCAGTACAGCATATGGAAATAAATATTGCCTGTTATATTTTTGATTTGAACTATCAATATGCTCTTTCATGCCTACTGAAACTTATGGGTAAGTCATAATACATTTTTACAAATGTGCACAAATATTTTTCCATATTTTATAAATATCTATTTATTACTAATAAAATGGATAAATAATAAGTACTGCGGAGAGAAAATTGAGACGATTTTGGCTGGTTTTCTTGTTATCTCACTGGTGAAGTAAATATTTTTGATGAAGTTTCTGTGGCATATTTTATAATATTTTCAGTAGAATAAACTGGAGAGAGATTTTCAATGGAGTACATATCAACAGTAAGTTTCATGTCATCTGTCAGCCTCCTAAAATAGCTCATATACCTTCACAGACTCACAGAATGGTTAAGAWGGGTCTTCCATAGCTCATTTGGTCKGAACAGCCTGCAAGGCCCSCTAGAGCCCRTTGCCTGTTTTTGGGCACYGCTGAGAAGAGCCTGGCTCTGTGTTCTTTGAACCCTCCCTTCAGGTACTTGTGCAYAGATCCCTGTGAGCCTTCTTTTCTGCAGCAGTCACAGCTCTTTCCTCATAGGAGAGGTGCWCCAGCTCCTTCATCCCTTCATGGATGCTTTGGTGGAGTTCCTCCAGTAGCTCCATGTGCCTCATGCTGTGGATCCCAGAACTCAGCACTGGGCTCACACTGGTGAGTAGAAGGGAACAACCACCTCCCTTATCCAGCTGGTAATGTCTTCTAATGCAGCCCAGGATACCTCTGCCCTTTGCTATTGGCTCACATTCAACATGGTGTCCACAAGGACCCTCAGATCCTTTTCTGCAAAGCTGGCTGCCTTCCCTATCCTTACACCTGGAGTTCTTCCTTTCCAAGGGTAGAATGCTGCACCCTTTGTTGAACTGAAGTTCCTGTTGGACCCTTTCCCCAGCTAGTTGAGGTTCTGGACAGCTGTACAACAATATGGCATATCGGCCACTCCTCTCAGTTTAGTGTCATCTGCAGACTTGCAGAGGGCACAGCTCTGCCCCATCATTTACRTCATTGGACCCCGTATTGACCCCGGTGTATAATGCCAGTTCAGTTACCAAAAACACTGCACTGTCAATCACCCCCCTCTGTGCCCATCATCAGTCAGGTTTCAGTCCACTTCCCTGTCTCTCATTCGGCCCACATCTCATCAGATTCTTCATAAAGAACTTACAAAAGCAAGCCCTGAAATCCTTACTGAAGCCTAGGTAGACACAACATCTTCTGCTTCCCCCTCATCCATCAAGACAGACATTTCTTTGTCRATGATCTGACTGCTCAAGAATGCCTTTGCTTTTGTTGACCCATGCTAAYTATTCCTTGCTGCCTYTCATTTGTTTGAAAATGGTTYCCAAGACATCACATMATTTTCACGTGGAGAATCTAAACARGAACATTAAAAGCACTACYTAAAGAACAGCATAACTTTAACACTTGCAGYAACTTGCATTTCTGAGAAAATATTWCACTGACTTTATTGGATCTACRGTAATTTTTACCAGTTGAAGATTTCAATTCTGAGATTATCACTGAGTGAACACATTAAATCCATTTCTGCCCATATATTAAAATAGATTAATATTTCACATTCTCATGAAGATAAAAGTATTTTCAGGTATTCTAATAATGAAGCCTCTAACTATCAGATACTTATAAAAGTAGAGTAAAGGATAGTACCAAACATCATAAAAATAAACCAAAATCAATTACTAAAAATCCATTTCTACTGTACTGTTGGTTTCACAGATTTACACATGCCAAGGCCCTTGTGTTCCTGCATCCCCAATCTTGTTTGACAAAGTATTCTAGAAAATTTTAATTGAAAAACCCTTAAAATTTTAATGAAATATTTGCATAGTTTTAAACTTATAGGATTTTACTTAAATTGTAATTTCATTTTTCCTCTTTGTAGACTTTTGTAATATTTAATATTTAACAGTAATACTTAGAAATATTTTGGCTGTAAAAATGAATGATAAAAAAAAAGCTTGCAGGATTACATGATGCTGAGCAAAACACAAAGAAAACTTATTTCTCAGTTACTTGTTCATAAAAATCACATATATATTTCTACAAATTTTTTGGTATTCACACTTTTTTTTCACCTTGGGATGTTTTCCAGCTCAAACGGGAGTGATGCACAAAGCGAGGCCATTATTTTTGCCTAAGTTGGTTGCACAAAGATTAATGATAACCTCGTACACAGCAGAGGSTTGTGAATACATTTCTTTCCACTCYCTAGTATCGCTACAYCAGAAATTAATGAGATTGCCTCTTGCACAAAATCCAGTTCAGCACCGACAAGATTCTACTAAAAAATTGAACTGGAAAAAAGCAAAGCCTGCATCTGGCAAGGAGTACCACTCTTTTAATCTTGTGGCTGTTAGGATTCAAGAATCAGGTACCTGCACATGCTTTGCTTTAAAATACAATATTCATAATTTAGTGAATTCTGCCCAAGTATTTCTTCTAAAACCATCAYTTTTAAAMATAAAATAATGAAGTATAGTCRTAAAACTGCGAAATAAATYCTTCCTGGTGCAATTTATCAGTTCAGAAAATATTCAGATCTCAAGGTATTTACATTACCTTGATTCAGCTTCAGCTTCTGATAAAGAACTACCTTCCAGATGATTGCATTTTTGCTCTACAGTATTTCTTGATTGAAATGGCAGTTTCACCTGCAAAATGCTATCTATTTGTTTTGGGTTTTTTTTTTTTGGTTTTTTTTTTTTTTTTTTTTTTTGTTTTTTGCAAAGTTAGAAGAAATCAGTTTACAGAGAGGAAAAAAATCCAAGGCAAACAGGAATCTTTTGCAGGAAAAATAGACCTCAGTTTAAGATAAGTTTCACAAGTCTGGTGGGTCTGTTAGCTGCATTCCTGCTTAGCCTCACCTMCCTCCTTGGTTTTCTTGATAGTACAAAAGTCAATCTTAAATCATGACTACCCAGTAGAGTTGCGGATTTCAAGGGCAYAAAACAAGCAGATGAATATCATTCAGTAAATAGCTCTGCTGGAGGTCAATGGAAAAGCTTTAGGTGTTACTGCCAGCGCGGTCCAGGACATTGACTGCAGTATCAGCAAATAGAATATTAGAACTCCCTGATATCAGCTCATTATCATTTGATTTCATGTCAATCCACTTACACTATGATCCCATATTTTGAAAAAAAAACAAATGATTTCTTCTTTCTCAAGCAATGTACAATAACCTGTTCTTACATTACTTACTAAGTATTTTTTTTTTTTCATTTTTTCTAAGTAGAGAAGATGAAAACTTCATCTTACTGAACTAGATTTCAACCTGGAATTCAGCATATCTGCATTAGCTAAAATTTTGGAACGAATTTTTTTTTCTTCTATAGTCACTGCTATGTAAAAAATACTGCAGATATATTTGTAACAATTTCACAAACATTGCGGCCATATCATCTCTTTTGTGGTTTTGTGCTTTATCTTCCAGAAAAGCTGACACTGTAATTTACCTCCCTGAAGAATGTTATTTCTTTTTTTGGTTTTATTTTAATAAATAGATGTTCCTTGAAATTGAGCAATGATTATTTAATACTTAACTAAATAAAATGTATTTCCAAAACAATTAATGTATCTTCAGTACGATTCAGTAAGCAACTACTTCTCTGTCATTCTAAGATTTAGCTACCGCAACAACTGTATCTGTTGTAATGATTAATTAATTACTAAATATGTTGCTATTATTATACAGTATTATGACACCATTTAAGTTTCCTTTTGTTTTAAGCTGTTTGCCTGGCAATAGAATATTTTAAAGCCCTCTGTCTGTCAAAATTCCTTCTCATCTCGAAGTTTCACATTTGTCTGACTATGCCCTCCATCCCTCACTCCATCCAGGCTTCATTGTGATGGAAGGAAATGTGTTTCATGGTGGAAAAAAAATTCAGAAGTGTAACAAACATGCAAAGCAATACAATCAACAAAGCATCTAAAAAATTTTATGTTAATGATTACCAAAGTAACAGAGTATTTTAATTCTTACAAAGATACAAAAATTTTCACAGGGAATGCAGAATAAAAAGAGCTGTACAGATAAAGACAGATGACTTTACCCATGCTTTTCACAAAAAATTATCTTAAGCATTAAATTGTATATTCCCTTTAAGTACAATAAGCTTTTAGAAATAATTTGTCAATGTCAGATGTGGAACATAATTAACACTAGACTATCCCAGCAGAATAATCACTGATGCTATGAAGGATTTATGTGAAGATACAGGTTGTACAGGCAAAGTAAACTTACACTTAATGGCACTATGATTTTTGGGAAGTTTTACGAAAAAGAGTTTAGTACGCAGGTTCTGGTGATAATGAGGATATTTCACTACTAAAAATCTCTGCTGTTCTTTGTGTGTGAAATATTTTCTTTTTTTTTTTTTTTTTTTTTTTTTTACAAGAAAAGTCACATCTGAAATTTGTTGTTTGTGCATTCCCAGACTTGGATATTCATATAGGAAATATCCAAGGCCAGGTTGGATGGGGCTTTGAGCAGCCTGGTTTAGTGGAAGGTGTCCCTGCCCATTGCAGGCAGGTTAAACTAGATTATCTTTAAGGTCTCTTCCAACCYAAGTTCTATAGTTCTGTGGTATCTATTGTAGCTACTCTGTGGTTCTATRAACTCTCTCTTTCATAAAATTTATGAAAATATAGATACTTCACTATGCAATTTTTTCCACATAAACAGAATAGCAAATTAATACCATGTGAGTTAACACAGGGATAAGTTTTCATCTTAATGATGGCAAATTATTTGCTTTTCAAATAGAAAAAGTTTTTTTTGAAGAGAGAGCATGTAAATCTAAAAATTACCTTTAACCAAAAGTAATTCTTCCAATTAGGTAGAGGTAGTGTAACATCTTTACTCGGCTGTTGTCAATGACAAAAAGCAATCATCCTTAATTTTGAAAATGAAGCAGCCCAATTCTATTGTATAGAATTGTCTTTCATTAAATTTGTGTGGTGATTGAGAAACTTTGCTTCACTTCTGGTGGCTCTGTATTCCTTTTTCTTTTTTTTTTTTTTTTTTTTTTTTTTTTTTTTTTTTTTTTTTTTTTTTTTTTTTNATTTGCTTATAAAGCAAATACTCACTACATAGTAGTAAGAAAAATGAAGCATTGAACTGCATATTGAAATTTGGTATTACCCAGAAAAATATGGTAATTGATAGATATGTACTTTTTTTCTGTACATAAAAACATTAACAGGTGCAGGCATTATGTATAGTGTTCTTGGCATTTGCATGTGTCTGTTTGGGAAGCTAAACAGATTGAAAAGGGACAATATCTTTGCAGCTGTGRAATACTGAGAGAATTAACAAAAAACCATGAATGTAAGACAAACAAGAGCTGAAAAGGACTTGGAAAAAAACACAGCATTGATCATTTATCAAACTGTTTATACTACAGAAAAATGGATTCTAAGCTCCAATTTCCTACTAAATTCTAATCCCTTCAATAAAATGCGCAATTTCATTGAAATGAAACATAGACAAAACAACTATTTAAAGACCACAAGTGATGTAAGAACGAAAGTTAATCAAATTGAATTCAAGGTTATTTGTCCATCACTTTTGACAGACAACATTAAAAAMCAGAAACTTTAAAATGCTATTTAACTAATGTGTTGTTAAAATCTCTCCTTTGTTTTGAAATGACATGTCAGTGTGTCAGTTTTGACTCGAATACTCTTCCTTTTGAAAAATCACTCTGGTTTTTTTTTGGTTTTCTTTTTTTTTTTTTTTTTTCCCTCAGCCACAATGCCACTGGCATTCACCAAGTAGAGAATAGAAAAACAAACCTTTTGTTCAAGATCATTCAGTCTGAGTGTTTAAATGGAGACCAATGACCCTGAGACACAAACCTGTGCACAAGAACCTTGTATCATTCAGAGCTCAGAAGTGATCTCCTCTGCCTGCAGTAATTTTGAAACAAGTGTGCTTCAGCTTAAATGCTTATGCCCTCCAGCCACCTGTTGGCAGAAACCTACAGTGAAGGTTTTACACGAAGCAAAAGAATGTTAGAATACATAAATGTGGTTATTATAATTTTTTGTTAGCTACTTTGTAAGAAATACTCTGGGATGGCAACAATTACACTTTGCCCCTGCTAGGGAAAAAAGAGAGTAAAATCTTGTCCTGATAATTTTCTCTGTGAAGCCTACAATACTTTGACAGATTTCTTAGATGTTCATGTTGTGGCAGGTTGTATGTGTCTGCTTTCAGAGATTAGCTTGCACATGAAGATGAATCTGCTTCTGAAGTGGATTCTTTAGTAATTTTTTATGTATACAGAGGTACCAACTTTGTGATACCCCCTACTCTTACTAGAAAAAWTACATTTTTCATTTCATCCTTTTCTTCCACCCCATGAGATACCTGCCCCATGAAAGGGAGGTCTGCAGGGATTGTTTTGGAGCACAGAAAGGATTGACCTGATTTCAGACTTGATTTCACTGAAGCAGAGGACATGGTCATCTTCAGAGTTTAATTTTATTCTCATTTATGCTTGTATAAATCCAAGGAAATAGGTGAAAGTGGAATTCAAATAGAATTATCTTACATATGATCCTTTCTAAAATTAATATATGTTTCACTCAAGATTATATGTGGTTATCCTCATTCTGAACACATTCAGCTAAAAAAGTGTTATGGGATCTGAAAATGTTATCATTGTAATAAATCTTAAATCTTAGCCAAGGACTTAGAGAAGAAAAGTCCATATATTAAAGACTAACCATTAATAATATCTGAAGAATAATTAATGACCTTGGAATTGAATTGTTCTTTAAGTAACTGACCACCAAGGCAGTCTCCAAGGTAACATGAAGACATGCAGAGTCAGATACTGCATTGATGATATTGCATTTGAATGCTGATGTTTTATTAGCTGCAGTGAGTTGGTTTCAACCCAAATGCTACAGATGGGTTATGTCTAGCACGTGCCATTTTGCACTCAATTTTCTTCCACTGACTAAAACTCAAGTCTTTGTTGTCTTACTTGTATTGCTGTGAAGAAGTTCTAACTTTGATMAAGTCCAAAGTCACACTTCACAAAGGAAAGAAAATTAAACTTGACCTTTGTTGAAGCTGCAAAGCAGTGACACAAGGAAAAGAAACTAATAGAAAGTTTTGTTTTGCTCTTCTCTGTAGTAACCTATAGTTATCTTTTTTTTTTTTCAAAGCAATTTCTGTATGCTGGAGTTCAAACCTAAGTTCAGTTTCAAGCTGTTCATTCTAGTGCAATTCCAATACTGCTGGCACTTCTGGAAAACAGCCCAGGTGGGTTTAAGCATAGTATACTGTAAAAAAAGTAATTTTCCTGGCACACTGTGTGAGATCAGGTATTGCTGGCCTTTACAAAAAAANGAATATTAATACAATAGAGTTTATTTACCTTTCCAATTTTTATTATGTAGAGACACAGAAGTACAAATTCTTCACTAAGACAGGACTTACCTTCTGATGCACAGATAAAAGAATACATTTGTAGACACAGTAAATTAAATTACTCCCTTTCCTCTGTAAGAGGTGAAGTTCCTCTCCATTTCAATGCATATATTCTGTTCTATACTGCATTGCTTGGAAACACAGTTCTTTCACAAGCACACTCATTTGTGCCCAGTGGTTCAGGGAGTCATTCCCCAGTTCCTCTGAGAGACAAGGCTTTCCAATTCAACAACTATAAAYCCAAGACAAGCTATTATTTTCTGTCTACATTAGCTTCTCTTTTCTGCTTTGCAGCTTATTTAACTACAAGCTGTATCACATAGAATATAAAAAGAGAAAATATTCCAGTCTAACACTTCAGATGATCTATTTTAATGAAGTAATCAGATTATCATCTGATAATGACATAGCATCTTAAAGTCTCACTAGTAATCTGTGTGCATTTTGCAATGACAATATGCAAATATGTATTTCACTGGATTTGAAACACAAAGCAWTTCTGCATATTGAGTATGGATTTTTTTTTCCTAAAGAAAAGCTCTCAGCAGAAGAGGTAAATTTATCAGATTTTTCTTTGATGCATCTCAATAACTGAATCTATATCTTTCAATGAAAGCAATGTTCTACAAAGCCAAAGTGTGTGAAATATGAAGATTTTCCACTCTCCACTTCCATGGGTTGGAAGCTATCTCAGGGCTGATTTAGTTTATGAGCATTGATAACCATTGGTTAGGAAAACCAATTTTGAGTAGGCTGCAGAGTGCAGAAAAAACACACTGAAAGGATTTGGGTTCTGTAAACACACAGTTGTAAAAATAGCCTACTTGCTGCTCCTACTACTCAAAATCAGTGCACCAGAAAAAAAAAAAAAAAAAAAAAAAAAAAAAAAAAGCAACCCAAACTTGAGGTAGAGGCAGGAAGTTGGAAAGGGATTGTGCAGATGGGTTGAGGTGGGTTTGAATTACCTGCTAGATAATTCACCTATGAATGGGTGAGCAGAAGGGGTTCAGGAGAAACAAGAATGGCATGCTAATTCCTCCTTTAAGGGGGGATTAGGGAAAGATCCATCTGACAGGTAAATAGGAGACAGAGCCCAGGGTTCAGTTCCCCGGGTACAGGTAACTGGTGCCAATTAATTTTTCCAGAGTCTCCCTATTGTAGAATTCCATACACTTCCCTTTCAAGAAGTATTGGATTGTCAACTTGTATGGAACAGAAAAATAATTACTGTAATTTTTTCTATGTATTTATTTCGTGTTCCAGCAGCTCCTCCCTGACCCTGAAACTTCTCCTTATCTCTATTTCTTACCAAGGCAAAGATCCTCTCATTACTCCTAGGGAAGTTTCTATGATTTTATGATAAAAACAACTATTGTGCATAACTGTAAATACCAAAAGTACTGCRAACTGTACATAGCTGAAAACTGATTGAGGTAGTGTGACTTGCAAAAAGTTTTGCATGAAGTATTGATTTTTTTTTTTATTTTTGCATTTGTTATTGTTGCAGTGCAACGTGTGTGTAAGAAAACTTACAGTGAGGTTAAAACTGACAAATCTGTTACAGAAAAAACCATATGAGATGACAGACAACATACAAAATGAAACAGAAACATGCTCATTTCTATCTGACAGAAGATAGGCTGAAATTCWAGGTAACCTGATATTAGCAGTATCAGGCAATACAAGCAGAAGACAGAAAGCCAATATACTACAATTTAAAAGGAGTTTATGAGAAATCAAATGAGGGTCTTAATTAGCACAAAACTTTTTATACGCTTAAAAAAGAGACAAGAAAGATGACTGCTTAATTCAAATAGAAGTTATTTATAGATTTCTATTCTATGAATAAGCCTCAGCCTGGTACATTTTCTTACTTAACATTCATGTCTGTGGATTTATCAGTGTATTCTGAAACAGATTTTAAGAGGAACAATATTAAAATGGATGTATAGGAGATTTGTTGACAAAATAAAGGATAATTTTTATGAGTAAATTAAATTCTTTATGAATCCAAAACACCCTCTACAACCAGCRCAGCATAAGTTTTCCTTTTGATCCAACTTTTTAGTAAATTATTCACTTTTGAAAGTGTGTTACAAGTCAATTTATATGTGCTTGATACTTTGGATTGTAATACATTTTAGATTACATTCTGCTTAATGCTCCTCTGTGCTTAGTCCTTTTAGGATTGAAAGTGCACATTAGTGGCAAAGAGGAAGAAAAGAGCAATCAGGTGAGCTCAGCTGAGATTGCCACACATCAGTCAGTGTTTATCAGGCAATTCACTCTCAGCAGTCTCAGTCTCTGAGCTTTTCTGCTGGGATTGCTCACAGTTCTTGTGCTCTTTTTGTTCCTTCTGCTTAGGGAATTTGATCTGAATTTTTTTTTTTTTTTTAATTTAAAGAGGGTCTATGAAAAGATCCACCTTAGGTTTTTCCATTAGTATGGAAAATGAGGCATATGTGTATCAAAATAATTTTGGCACCCTGCAGCTGTTACAGTGCTCTCCCTGCATGTAGTTTACTTTTACTAACTCCACCTCTGAGCAGTCACAACAATATGGATGGCTTTGACTGAGTGATTAAAAACCATTGTATGTTGCTTTGACTTTGCTGTTTGAGTTGTTGATGACAGAACTAGACACAGCAATTGTAGAAATTCAGCAATAGCCAAGTCCAGCAGTGATGACTGCTGCAAGAGGGTCATGAAAGGTTGTCCCATGGTGCTGGTCAGGCTGTGAGTATTCGTGTCCTTAAACCATGACAGTTTGTCAGAAARGGTGAGCTTACAATTTTCATCATTAGACTTCTGAATGCCTTTAAAAGTAAGAATGGCAACAAAAAGAATATTGCAACCTTGAAYAATATGGACATAAACAGTCATGTTTACGGTGGGTTTTTGGGGGATTTTTTTTTTTCTTTGTATTGCATGAATTTTCCCACATTGTAAATCAGCATGCTTCATTTAATTAAATGCACACTGCAAGTAGCAGATTTGACAGAGGAATCTCTGAAGAATGTGAAGTATCTGTCTATGTCTGCAAGCAGAATATGAACAAAGCACAAAGCACATCCCCAATAAAAATGGATTAATTGCAAAATATTGGAACAAAGAGGGGAGGTTCTGCCTGTACTGAGAAACTTGATGATACAAGGGAGAGAACAACCAATTAATGAGTATGTTTGTAGCATGCTAATTGCYAGTTCTGGGACCAATGCATGTTAAGCACACTTAGCAAGTCTCCTGATAACCCTGCGAGCCTTAGGCCATTTCTAGCACACATCATGCTCACAATTCATCTGCTTCTCATAAAAGCAGTGTTGCCAAGTAAGGTGAAAAATGTATCAAGTGGTAATAAAATCTAATGTCCTCTTAGGGGTGCCTTATATTTCAGATTTATAGATGCTATAAACCCTCACTGCAGATAAATTCACAATGACTGTGTTTTCCACAGTTCAAAGGTCTCCAAACATGGGTAGGCTGGGACATCCTTACCCCAAGAGGTATCATCTGTGAATTGTGTATGAAACCCTTACTGTGGCTAGCACAATGGAACCATCATGACTGTCATAAATGCCACAGTTTCTGCACAACCAAGAGTAACAAACACCTTTGGCTGGGCCCTGAGCTCTCACAGCATCAAAATAAACTGCTCATCCAGTTAGCTGAGTACTTGGAGACTCCAAGGGGTGGCCTAACATTAGCATTTTGTATAATTTGTCTACAAACCATAATGATCCATTTCACCTCGTTTGGAATCAGGACCATGCCTTCCAGTATTGTTTTGATCCATTGGGCAATGAATGCAACACAGCTTGGATCAAGATGCACACAGAATTCCAGCTTACAGCCACTCAATCAGCTGCAGCACCAACTCTGCCTCATAAACAAGGTTTATTTCTCCATGGCTAGAAAATTGGTTATTCTAGCCATTAGCTATCCAAGACAGATTTCAYAGACAGCAGTACATAGGCTTGCTATTTTCACAACACAAAAAGACATTATTTCTGCTTATTGCAATGTCCTCTGTCATTCCCCTTGGAAGTGTTATTTTCYTATAATGCATACAGGTGAGGTGGCTGGAAACCAAGTAAAATGCTGTTTTTTTCAATTTCTCCAATCAATCATTTTCCTAACTAAGAACTGGGGGTGGGGTGGGGTGGGGTGGGGAGGGGAGAAAAACAAAAAGGCCACACTGAAATGAGCACCAAAATGTAATACATACACCACAAAGCTCATTAAACTAAGTTTTGTCTTATCTGCATTGTCTTCTTCACTGTTAAAAATAAAAAAAAAACCTCTGAATGGACAGGATGGACTGGGGCTTTGAACACAAGACAAGGGGAAAYGGCCTTAAGGTGAAGGAGGGCAGGTTTAGATTAGATATTAGAAATAAATTCTTCAGTGTGAAGGTGGTGAGGTGCTGGAATAGGCTGCACACAGAGCGTGTGGACTCCCCATCCCTGGAGATATCCAAGCAAGGCTGGATGGGGCTCTGAGTAACCTGGTCTAGTGRAATCCAGTGGATTATCAAGACTTAAGTTTTTCTGATAAAATATTTATGCAAATAATCAAAGTCAATGATTAAAGGTTTTTTTTTAATTATATATCATCACTGTATTTTTGTGTGYGCATAAAATTGAATTGAGTCTGATGTTTGGGCATGTGTTCATGATTACGTTACAGAGTAGTCATAATAATTTAGGACTATGTGTTTATAAACCCAAATATAATTTATGCAGACAAGAAGCAGAACAGTGAATGTAAAAGAGTCCCTGCAAACAAAAACATTGTAGAGATGACAATTTGAGAAATTATGAATTATGGTAATTTGCAAATTGCACTCAGAAACTGTATTCTTTTTTCTAAATTGATACCCATAATTTTGCATGCAACTTTGTATATGAAATGAAAGGACTGTCTAACATACTTTTGTGTAAAAAACTTAATATGAAGATAGATTTTGCAGAAATAATATATAGTGTTGAGAAGGACTGATGGGTTGTAGGCAGCAAAGTATAAGGCAATGGTAAAAGGAATACAATTTTGTGAAATGTTTTGAAAGCTTTTGGTGAGTACCATTCAAAACATAGATGCCATAGTTAGACACTATACGAAAGGTAAGTGTATGAGTTAAAATGGCAAAAACTGAGCATGGCCATTAATTTTTCAGCTCCCATTCTGGCAGGTAGGCAGTGTCAATGCTGATGACTGTGTGAACACATTCTATAAGTATTTGTGCTTATCAGAGTGGCAGCTGATGAAGAGCTGGAAACCATTATATATATCACTTTTATTCTATTTTCTGTCTTATAATTTAGGAGGCTTTTTTCAGGTTTAGGACACTTTTTAATGTCTGAGGAATTCACCTYTATTCTTMYTTCAAAGAGGGGCAAAAAAGGGCAYRGTTTTAAACAGGAGCTGAACTGGCAATTATTGCAGTATGTATGTACTAAAAAAAATAGAAAATTTTTATTGGCAAAAAAATAACAGCTTTCAGTAGATCCTAACTAAGCTAGCAAATGGAGGTCATCTAGTAGCTTCGGGTGAAGCCAAGATAGGCAAGAACATGGAAAYAAACAGAGAAACTTTAGTGAGACTTATTTTACTTTCCTGGTTCAGGACAAGAATGGCTTTTTACTKTCTACTTTCTGCTCTGCAAAGAATAAAGAGCACAAAGACATGTTGGTTCATTTCTGAATAACAACAAGTTTCCCTGCTTTTATCTTCTGCTGAGAATTGTATGAAGACAGATTTATTTAATTTTTTTTTWWAWWTKKKKTTTWTWWWAWAYWCWWWWTTTTTTTTTATAAACTACAGAAAACTAAAGTAATGCTTCAATAATTTTCAGTATTAACTGAGTGTAGAGTTGTTAATTATTAAATGCAGCTTCAAGAACTTGGGTGAATTTCTAATTTAAGATTWTGCCACTATTATTAATATTCATGTTTCTCATAATTTTGTGAGCATGTTTTCTCTTCTGAACAGAATGAAACTTTAAATTTGATAACAATTGCAGTATTGTCACAAGTATTCAGGTTCATTAAGATCACAATAAAAACAAAAAATTATCACTGTATTAACAACTAAATTGCCTCAGGACTACAAGATAAGATGAACCATAAAGTTCTCATCTTTGGTGTTTTCAACTAATTAACTAATTATATATTCATATTATCAGAATGCTATTCATCTTTTCCTTGAAAAGAAATATCTCCTCACTTGTTTTCACAGGAGGTATGCAACGAGTTTCTACTATTTTTTTTTCAGTCAAGCTCCCCATCCAAAGGGAGATATCTATCCCCAGTGCCTGTTCACTCCCCCTGTTCCCCTCTCTCTTTAAGGAGAAGGGAAGAACACGTTCCTAACTGACTCTCTTTAATCTTGGATTTGTATTTCACAGTAATGTCTTTTCGCTTTTATATCTCTGATGGAAAGGGAGGTGAAATTGAAAGAGATTGGTCTGCTGGRAAAAGACTATGCCTATTTATCAGATTTCTATTTCTGCTTCATATTACCTCCGATTTACTCATTTTGCACCATACAGATTCAGTGGAAAAACAAAACCCAAACTCGCTTCCTCATGCCAATACCTCAACACCTTTTTTTTTTTTTTCACTTTCTGTGTTTCTTCTGTGCCTTGAGCATAAATATTTGYAAATATATCCCAGACAGGGCTGGACAAATTGAAAAGCAGCACAATGCTCTGGCAGTGGTCCTTCAGTGCATCAGGACCTACGTGCCACCCTTCCAGCATAATTTTTAACCACCAAAGCTCTTGTCGGAAGTAATTTTTCAAAAATGACATTAGAAGTAACAGTTATGAAGTATTTAATCTATAAATCAAATAGAGTAAACTATTTGATGGTCTTTTCTACCTGCAGCATCATTATGTGATGGTAAACAGTCTCCAAAGCAGAATAATTAATGAATAATTATCTGACAGGGCCTTACTGCTGTTACATACAGGTATGAAGAATTCAGCAAAGTAGAAGCACCTTAATCCCTTTTGAAGTTTTACAAAAGAACTGGAAGTGGTCGTTGAGATGCTGCATCCATCCAGACAATACCTGCTCTCTGTGGATGCTGGTGTGGTGAAAAGCAGCCCGAAGGTCTCCTTAGACTTCTCCCTGTGCAGTGAATCTTTCATGGCCTATTTTAGCAGATGAAGCCATGAGAAGTTCAGCTTCCACACTGCTTTAAGCTTTTGTCAGAACACCTCAGGGCTGCTCATGGCAGGTGATGGCACATCCCGACAGCCAGGGCCACCTTCCCCCAGCCAGGAGCAGGGCACCAAGGTAGCCCCAGCCCTGGCCATCGGGCACCTCCCTGGGGAAAGGGATGGGATGTGTGCCATGGGTGTGTCCGGCTCAGTGGGACTGTGTCCAGGCAGGGCAGGGCTGTGGGGAGCTGATCCCTGCTGTTTTAATGCCAGGCTGGGGCTGACAGGGTGTCCTGGGCCTGGCTGGGACAGGGAGAGAATTGTAGGGCCAGCAGAACCCTCAGGGACATGGAAGTTTTAAAATTCCCACCTGCTGTATTATAAGTGTTGGAATAAAACAAAAAAAAAAAACCTATTTCCTATTTCCTCCTCCTTATTCCTTGGGTATGATGTCATTTTGTGGAAGCCATTTTGCATATAATTCTGTAAAATACAGATCTATATCATCATCATCATCATCATCATCATCATCATCATCATCATCAATCATCACTTTTTCCTTTTGTTCTACTCTCAGGCATCTCGCATAGTTCATGGGGGTGTCTTGTGTAGGGAATTCAATAATCCTTGTGGATCCCTTCCAACTCAAGGTATTCTGATTGCTACAAAGGCCAAGTAGAAGTAAATTAGATGTTACTATGTWTCTGTTTCATCAGCAGTACAATCAGTAAATTCTAATCTTCAAAACTTGTTTATTTTTTTAATCTTTGATTGGCAAGTACTTCTCTTATCCATGGTCATTTGTAATTGCAGCAATACATAAGGAAAGAAGTGGTGAACAGTCCCTACGCCTCACATACAAATATTTAAGGCTTAGTGTTTCTGTAGTCCTACACTCCAAAAAGAGATGAGAAGTGGTAGGCAGCTTTCAGAAAAGGGAGCAGAGCAGGGAGTTGTGGATGTGGTTGGAGAGCTGGCTAAACCCATCTAAAGACTGTCTGTGCCCTTGATGTCCCCACACTTCAAGCATCCAAAGAGGAACCTGTTTGTTCAACAAATGATTTTCCCAACAGGAGAGCATGTTGGCACAGCTTCTTTGCATGCCCTACTAGCTAGCTAATGATTTCAAAAGCAGGAAAAAGAGCTGAATGGCAGCTGCTGAATTTTCCGTGCACTCTGGGTCCTAAAAGATCAGAAAGAGAGCGATTCTGAGACCAGGAAGTTCTCTGAGATATGCAAGTTTTGGTAGGAAAATTAAGCCCAGTTCTACTCCATTTCCCAGAAATGCTTCAGGGTAATTGTCCTCAGGAAACAATTCTGTCTGTGGAAGGAGGAGCAACTCTGAGAAGGGTGGTCACAGAAAACTATGATTTTCAGTGCAGAATCATAAGTTTMCACATTGGCCAGATGGTTCTAAACATGTCACTCTCAGTGTGTTGCCTTTTAGGACAAWTAGTTCCCCCTTTACTACACAGAGAGGAATTAACTGTTTATTTCATGCAATGAACTCCATTGGTCAAATGTCAAATCAATATTAAAATATGGTATCATACAAGCAGCATTATAGCACGAACATCCTATCTTAATTTCTTTTTCAAGCTACAATTCCTTTTAGAGAACTTCTACTTAAATGGAAGTTGCATCTTCTATTTGATACAATAGTGTTGGCTGTGTGCATTTGAATTTTAAGAGTAGAAATAAGTATCTTACTCTTTATTTGGACAAGAAAGTAATGTAAATCTTAATATGATATTCCCTGATAACCACATGCTAGTAATTGTGACAAAAGAAATCTTGATAAAATTTACTTATGAGGAAAATACCAAAATGAATGAAATAGAGTAAGAATCAGTTCTTACATATAGTTAATGGAYACTAATGTGCAAAATCTATGATCCCACTATCAGATGCAATGTTTATCAAAACCAGACACACAAAAATCTGTTTATTTAAAAATGAAGTTAAAGAAAAAACAAGGAAAGAAAAGRAAATAAATAAAAGAAATAAATTAAAACTTCCTAGCAAARTTTACCATTTTCTAAAGAAAGTACAGATATTCTGGAACACTTCTGTAATACTGCCTTAAGARGACTGTTAAATAATTCACAAGCATATTATTTGACAAATAACTTGTTCCATATACTTTTCAAATAGAATTTTCTGGGAACATTTTGTTTTCATGAATGCTTAGTGCTGTTTAAAAATTTTCTGATTAAAAAAAATGCACTTCTGAATTCCAAACTAGTATTTATCATATAGGGYTTTTCTTATTTAGCTTCTGGCATGAAGGTTCCACAGTATTACACAGAAAAAAAAGGTGAAAAGAGGTAAAAAAAAGTGAAAAGAGGTGAGCCACCTGTTTGGCACTCAAGTCGTGTAGTCAAGGGTGAGGTCAAAGACACCTTCATCCCATTAATGGAACCATGGATGTCTCCAGAGAGTACACATGGATGTGCAGCCTTGGGTGACTGATGCACCAAGAGCAAGTAAATATTGACAATATTGAGACAATACTGAGAACACAAACCCAGATTACCTAATCTTTATCTGCAACTCTGACTAAAGTTATCACACTCTTTAATCATTTTTTTCACTGGCAGTATTGCCCAGCACACTGAGCAACAGCTGGGAATCACTGAGATGCATTATACTCCTTGTCCCTCACTTGTTTCCTGGATTTCTTTCCCAAAACATGACATCAGACAGACTCTTTATCTAAATATTTCCTGTAAGGTAAAGCTGAAGATTCTTCAGATCTTTGTGGCTGGGAAAGGAGGGGGGAAACAAACCCACAATTGTTCAACTCAGGACAGTTTAACTTACTTAAGTGGGAAAGTTCTTTAAATATTAAGAGCCACAGCTGTTTTCTAAACTAACTTCCTGATGGTCAAATTTATTCTGTCAAAAAAAAAAATAATTCCTCTGTACTCTCAGGAATTCAGAGTACTTGCATGCTCTGTTTGTGAACTGAATTGCTTGCTCGGGGGAGAAATTCTTTTTTTTTCTTTTCATCTTGTTGTTTCTGTATATAAACTCCAGAATGTTGCTCTAAATGGAAAATGATTAATATCATCTGTGTACATTCAAGATGTTCATTCCTGCATGTAAAAATGCAAGAGAATATCAATCTTCCAGTTATATTGCAGACAAATTATATATATATAAAATAGTGAAATAGGGAAATCAAGGCTAAGAATATGTTTGAAAAAGATTTAAAAAAAGGGGGAAAAAAGGGAAATAATGACACGATATTCAAGCAAGAAAATTGGTTGAGCAGAAAAAGTCTTTTGACAGAAATTATATAATTAGCATAGCATCTCTTTARTGGGGATGCAGGGAATATATTTAATAACTATAGTCTGTTCTACTTTTTTCTATAAAACCTCCATTAAGTGGGTTCCTGGAAGATAAGGCTGAGACCAGTAAATTCCTGAAAATGTAAAATTGGAAATTTCAAAACCAGCAGCCTAYTGTACTTAGGATATTTGTACCAAAGTAAAGGTTTGGACTTTTCAAGTAACAGATACAGTGGGATGGATTTTGTGATCTCCACAGGAGCAAGGAGGGTTTTTAAATCACTGCATTTTATAACCTGCCTCTCTCTTGACAAAGAAAGAATGTGTAAAAGGAACATTTTATGTTRATCTGTTAATTCCCTTTGTCTTTACTAGTCTGAGGCCCAAACTGGCATAATGCTTCCAGTATTTTTCATTTTCTGGACAAAACTAATCTTAATTTAAAAATTAATATAGGGAGATTTATTTATTAACTCTGTTCATATTTCTACAACTTTTATGACCAGAAATAATAAAGTTGGTTCTCATATTCCCATACCAACCAATTCAGGCAGGTCTGCAGCACCACTCTCCTTGTAAGACACCACATCTGACTGGGTTCTAATCTAATCTACATCTTTCTGCATCATATTAAAAGCTTGGAACTCAGTTCAGTGCAAAAATTGAACAACAAAACCCAAATAGCTATTAAATGCAGCTGCAATGTATTTTACATGGTACTACTTAATTGTTTTTTGCCAAATTTAAAAGATTTTACACCAGCTGAAGTAAGCCAGGATTTAAAATTATTTTTCCTGATCTATGCCTTACCCACCTTTCACACAGAAAATAAAGTACTGGTTTCGGTTTTTTTCCCATGCTTTACAACATGGAAATGCAGCTCATATTATAAATTAATCTTGTCAAGAGGGAAAGATAAGCAAACACCTTGAAATTCACAAGTCTATGAGTACATGGCTTGTCAAATCTTAATTTATAAAAACTCCAAACCCACAAAACCTCTGCAAAGTATTTTTTTTAACCTTGGAATTCCTGTTTTTATACTGAGCAGAACAACTCCAAAGGGGATCATTCACTGTAAAAAAAAATTTCCTACAACTGTGTTATAAAAGAACCAGCACTTCTCCTTTTAACACAAAGGAATCTCTTCTGGTCTCATTAAAATGACTGAATCTGGGAGAATTGGTTCCAGGTAAATCAATAACATTTGTGTCATAAACTGATATTCTGAATACACGGAAAATAATTGTTATGTACCGGTTTCACTAGATGCAAGTGTGAGAATGTCAGCAGGAGAAGCTCTGGGTGTGGCAGGAAAAGTGCACAGTTGATGTGCAGCTTTCTTGTCTTTTGATGTGCCTTTTTTGGAGACGCCTTTACTGCAAACGCCCTCCGAACACCCACGTGTCTTTATCATCCTTGGGCCCAAGGTGTGCTCACTACAACTGGTGAAGAAAAAAATTGATTAACACATTTGTTTTAAAAGGTGATAAATCCTGGTGGTATTTTCAGTTAAGACAGATTTCAATTCAGTGTGTAAGTCGCAGCACTTCCCAAAGCTTTGGGAGGCAGATCTCYTTCTAAGCCACTCTTAGTTTTCTCCTCTGCTTTTCAGCATCCTGATCTGATCACACACACACACACAAAAGAAARTAATTTTCARTAAACATGAAGRAAATATTAATAGAAAAAGTACATAAATGATTATCTTATTAAATTAATATTTTTTATTTTTCTTGACCTTATGGTTTCAGTTGCAAGGCATATTATTTTACTCAAAATGGACGTAATGGACAGAGAAGAGAAAATTACATGTCTAAGTTTCTCTTAATAGGCAAAAATTAATGTAAACCTTTGATAAATTTGAGAAAAGACAAAGAACTATCTCCTGTTACATCTGTCAATTGTGTCTAAATGAGGAGTAAAATTTTTGCTTCCTAAAATATTTGTGTGGCTTCAAATAGGTTTTTTTTTGTTTGATTTGTATTTGTTGTTGCTGTTTTTGCTTTTAAGCCTGTGCTGCTTTTTTACTCCTTGTATTTTGCATTCCATCTATCAGATTCAGAACACAGCTTTTAACTCCAACATATTTGAAAATAACAAAAGCAAACTTTACTGCATGATGATAGAAAAGTACGGAAAGTTCACATTTGCTGAACTTACTTCACTTTGTGAACCAGAGGTTTATAAGATATTACTGCTCATTCTCAACAGTTACTCATCCAGCACATCTCAGAGGAACTGAAATGCTAATGCTTTTAAATTAAGAAAAAAAAAAAAAAAAAAACAAAAAAACAACCAAACAACCAAAAACAATATGCAGAGAGAGAATAAAAAGCTTCAGAAGAATTAAATTTCACTAAAGGATTTTGTTAGATTGATTTCAAAAAGGTGTTTGCCATTTCCTATATACTATATATACATGGATAAAAACTGACTAGAAATCAAGGCTTAAATCCTAGTCTTGTTGAAAACAGAAGAAATACTTCTACTGACAAAGTCAGGGAGAAACCTGACAGCTTTTTTAGTTTTCTGTCAAAAGTGTCCTTCCATACTATGCAAAATTCTCTKTAAGTGAACAATCACAAAATTTGCATTCAGTACCAATATTACAGTAGAAAATAAAATATCCTGTGCCTCTGAGTAGGAAGGCGTTTCAGTTCAGGTTTTGTACATGTCTAAGAAATGAGAATAATAACTGTATTTTTCTTCGTGTCACTTGAAAAATAGAAATCTGCTCCACAAGCATGCTGCATACTTGTATTTCTTTTATGAAACTGTAATTGTAGGAGATCTGCATTTGAATTTAGGACATTGTGTGACTGAGAATGAGACAAAACAATGAAGTGATCCATTTTCTGTATTCACTTACCTGATGAATTCAAGTCTTAAAATTGAGACATACTTTGTAAGGCAAATTGAAAAACATGGGAAAAAATGTCTTTCAGGGACTGAAATGGGATTTCCTGGGGATTTAAGAATTGTGTCAAGTTGGATCTAGTTTTTCAATAAAAAATTGGCAACTATTCCATTGTTCTTCAATAGTGTTAGAATTTGGTTAATAAAGGATTTAGTCCTGCTTGCTGCCACTGGATAAGGACCATTTTTAACTAAAACTATGAAAAGAGATTGATTTTGCAAAATTATTTATGAGATAGCTGTTGGGGCACTAAGACAGCAAGGACTGACATTATCATGTAAAATTTCTGTTCTTCCATGCAGTAGAAGTAAGATCTATTTCAGTATTTTGTTTTCAAAAAGACCACTCAATAGTCTTATTTAGGAGCACAATCAGCCCAAAAGAAAAAGTCTGGAGGGAGTTCTCACTAAGGTCACTCAAAAGCCCACTGCTTGCTTTCCCATCTCTTTCCATCCATTGCTTTTCCTCACAGCCTGGCAGGGGTTTCCTGGCATCCTGGGCAGGGGTTTCAGTGCCACCCAAAAAATCTCAGCCTTTGCAACCAGAACAGAAGCAGTGAGCACAAGCTGAGCAGGTTCTTATCACATCTGGTGACTGTGAAATAATTTTMTGTACAAAACCTCTCCATCCCATTCCCACTGGAAAACTGYTCATTTTCTCTTTTCTCTCTCTCCWCCTCTCTCCCTATCTCTTTCKCCCTCTGCAGCCTCTGATCTTCTTTATTCRTACATTTTAGCAAATACACAGTTCTACTGCAATATGTTTGATATGGCACAGATTAAGCCAGTTGAGAATTTTCTGCTTTCAAGATTATAGTTCAATAGTTTCTAAAATGTGCAAAGGAGACAAACAGTGGTTCTCTATTGCTACTAATGAGTAGCAGTCCATTGGTTTGTATTATGCCAGTAGCAAGCTTCTCACAATTGAAGATATTCTGATCCACTTTAAGCTGAATTGTCAGATTACTTTTATTTCAGGTACCAGACTTGTTTGTTTGTTTGTTTGCTTGTTTGTTTGTTTGTTTGTTTGTTTTTCTTCACAGATCTGACAGGCCAGGACATCCTCTCTCATGAATATTCCTCCATAACATCAGATAGCATAGGTAATGCATAGGAGTGGAAAGGAGGGTGATAGAGAAGTGGGGAGGGATTCAAGGATATCTTTTTGTTCACTGAGATATGGTATCTATTTCCTCTATGCACTTACTGATTGTTGCCAAACTTCCAATACTATATCTTTGTTCTTTATCTATATTCAGTGGTGTAATATTAAGATTTTACTGCATAAGACTTTGGGATAGTGATTTTAATCCTTAGGAAAACCAAAGCAAGGCATCTCCTAAGGAAACCAGATGAAAATTTCACACCACACTTCCTTACCCCATTTAGCAGTAATACATTACCGCAGAAAGACTATTTTTGGTACAGATTGTTCCAGGTATTRCAGGGTCTTATATCTTGGGTTGTGTATTGCTATCCATTATTTCAAGGCAAAATTGGGAAAGGTAACATGCACTTGTAGTATTTCTGAGTCGTTTTTGTTGTTGGGTTTTTGGTGGATTTTTTTTAGAGATACAGAATATTCAGTTTGGTTTTAGTCAGCCTGGTGTGTGCCCAAAATGAATCATTACCAAAACATGCAGACATTTGAGACTGATAACATATTCAAGGATAATTCCCACTGCAATTACCAGCTTTATAATTGACTGCTTCACATTATATCTCTGTAGTGTGACAGTATTTAAACAGTGACAAAAATATATACAATAACTATGTATATATATATATGTATATATATACTTAAATATATAGGAAGGTTTTATTTTTAAGTGTTATTTTTACATGCTTTTTAAAATCCATTCTATTCATTAAATTTTTCAGTGAAAAAAAAAAAAGGTTTTGGACTCCAAGGAGGAATATTTCTTCCTGACAATTTGATAAAAGAGTAAGAAATAAGATTTAAAAAAAAAAAATATTTAGAAATTTCTTGTGACTAGTTTTCATTTCTAAATAAACTATTACTCATGGACCAGAGACCCAAAGTCCTAACTTATCCAAATCCTTCCACATTACAAGACTTGAAAATTATAACTCATCTGATTTTGGAAGACATTTCTTATCCACATTTCAGATGAAATGCAGATTTTAGATTTAAAGAATTTTGCATTTCTGAGGGTTTGTCTCCTAATTTATAATGACCATATCTCCTAGTGAAAGTGGTTATATTTTTATATAGAGTCAGGAGGAGCCTAAAGTAAATTTTCTACCTCCATGGATAGAGTTCTGTSTGTGCTTCACRTAAKAAATAACAAGGAAATTGTCCATGGWTGAAGGCATATCTTYAACTGAGATTTAAACMGTTTAAAGGAWAAAAAGAAAGCAAAACAGCAATATGCCATTGTTTTCATCTATGTTTCAATAAACAGGGTTAGTCAGTCTAGATAATTGATATTAAATTCAATTAAATAAAATGTAAAATAATTCCTAGTTRTTAAAGCTGAATCTTTATGAACAGACTATGAGCTGTTATATGTTGTACAAACTCCATGCATCTACTTTTGGGTCAGTTTCATAACAAGTAGATTGCATAAAAAGAAAAGCTTGTGTAAGCAAAAATAAATATTTATGAGGATCTCAGAAATTAGTTTAAAAAACAGTATAAATTTTATGGCATCAAAATGAACTTAAATAGTCAGAGAACAATTTAGGCTTCCTGCTTCCTCTGCTCAAAAAGATTTTATGACTTCATGCATCATTGTCCTTTGTCGCTACAAGAAGTTGCATATAATGTCATTGCCTCCACACACAACACAGCACGGGGAATATTAGCACTGGTGGGAAGGGAATACAAGGATATGTGTGGAATGGGAAACTATCATTGTTGCAGACACATGAAAAACATCCACGTTGCTCTTAGACAGGAAAAAGACCATTTTATTGTAGATRATCAAAATTAGGGGGTTGAAAACTGATTATTAAAGCTCCTTTCACATTTATGTATGAAGAGGAGCAAGTGCTCTAGGMATATTGAATACTAATGTGATATTAATCTTATTGAATATTAAGATTAAATGGTAGGTTTAGGAGCTTGAAAATGGTCGTTCTTCAATTATACTGTTGTAGCCATGGCACAGCGCATTAGTAAACACAGAAAACCAATTTTTTGTTATAGTTCTTCCAGGGGGAAAACAAAACTGCAATAAACAAACCTGAAACAACATTATCATCTAGTAATTAAATGATGACAGTATTCCCAAGGGCACACAATTCTTCAGGATACAGGATTTCTGCCAAGAATGCCTTTAGAGGCTCATACAGGTTGATAGGTGTTGTTTGCCAAGCTGATACGGTCTTTCTCTCACTGAACTTGTTTAATTAATTTGATGTGTGAGAAATAAATATTTGCTGTGCAATTAACTGGAGATTATTATGGTCTAATGGAACTTTCCCATAGAAACAGATGCTCAGCCCTTCAGCTGCATGAAAAGCACATCAGCACTTGGTAAAYGGAATGAAGCTGTGGGGAAAATATTGTTAAAGGAATTTAACTGGGGGAAAAAATTGATGCACAAGTAATAGTTTTGGATTTGCTTAATTGAAGCAGCCAAAGACAAAAATATCAGTTACCTTGTGTGCAGATATGATATTTGTCAAAGCTGTACTGGTACAGCCAGTAAAAGTAACATGCTTTTTAATAGAAAACTACATGCTCTTGT
The DNA here is from genome assembly GCF_030028575.1 of Malurus melanocephalus. Taxonomy (NCBI): domain Eukaryota; kingdom Metazoa; phylum Chordata; class Aves; order Passeriformes; family Maluridae; genus Malurus; species Malurus melanocephalus. Next base: position 3,738,371 of record NW_026623233.1, on the reverse strand, counting down.
TCTCAAAGTCTCACACATTTATCTYTTATAAAAATACTTATAATAAAAAATTATAATTTACAATTTATAATTATAATTCATCATATCACTATATATTATGATAAATGAAAGTAAAGGAAAACTGAAAAATATGAGTTGAAAATTATAGGATTTAAGAGCCCAGACATTTTTTGTGTGTAACACAGAGAAATAAATATATTTATTTGCTGTATTATCTGGATTGTGAACCATTGGGAAAGGAAGTTTGACTCTGTTTCCTATACATTTAGCCACTTGTCAGCTGAGGGATTTGGTACTTTTGGTGATAGAATAATAAAAAACCCATCATTTAAGACCATGAACTTTTGAACTAAAATAGGTAGCAAAGTAAATAAATTAAAAAAGTTAGGTACTTGGTAAGTAATTAAGGGGAAACCCTGGATGGTGACTTCTCCTAACACTGCATTTCAGAAACAGAACATTTATAAGAAGACTTACTCAAAGTAAAAATGCATGCATAAAAATGACTAAGAAGATGYCAAGCAGATAAATTATAATTAATTCTACCTCTAATATACATGAAAATGTTCAGTCTACATCAAGATATTTTAGACATTCAGTTAGGACTGATGGTTCACCTTTTAAATTCTCCACACACTGTTTTGTATTTYACATTCATTCTGGTAGTTACGCTCAATGTGGATGAATGAGGAGGAACTGTACATCCAATTCAAGCAGATTAAAGCTAGAAAAAGGTAACATTGAATCTTCATAAATATTTCCTGCAATAGTATGAAACACAAACCACAAATCTAAATATATGCATCTAAAACCAAATCTATATGTATAAATAGACATAGGTAATAAATGTGTCAAAATGAAAATGTTTTGGAACATCTGATTTCTGAAACTTTTCCAAATGTCCCTATCCTTTTTCAGACCAGGCACCACCACAGAAAATTCCTTGAAAGTCTCTAGATCCAACAACATACCATCCATACCATAGAAAGGAAGTTAAAAAATCACAGCATAATGCAGCCAGAAAAGAGACACAGAAGTACCTACTCCATAATTCTTGAGAATCACTTTTGTCTGAAGACTCCCTTGTTAGTGCTTGAGGAAAGTTAAAACGCCAAGCTGTGTTAAAATATCAAACTTATTAGGTCTAGATCTGAACATCAGAGGTGACATCATTCATAAGGCTATTTGGAGGTGTCAGTTTTCCGCCTATTTAAAACTTCTGGTAATCTTCCAGCAAGACTTAGTCTCGAGTTCTAAGTGTTTATAATCCTTTGTCCTTAGTTCTTTTTCAGTGAGGTCCTGCTGGTTACCAGCTCTGGTRTTGTAAGCAGCATGCATGCCTCAGGGTGCATGTCCAGAACTCCCTAGGGAGCAGCTCCTTTCCTGGCACTTAATTAATTAATATTTTAATCTCAGTCCTGAGCTGAGGTGAGCTGCAGGACCGAGGTTGGCTTTCAGTGACAAAGAAAGTGAGATGTGACAAAAAGAAATCGTCTCTCAGATATTGAGGTAAGAGAACCCCCAGGGTTTTACTGTCCCTGGGAGTGCCCATTCAGTTTTGCTGTTGTTTCTGAAACAAGTGAGGATTACAGCACCAACCAGGARCACAGGGAAAGGTCCAGCAGGGAGCAGCAAAACTGTTGATTGCTGGGTCAGATCTCGTGAAGACACAAAAATCTACACAACACAGATTCACCCTGAYATTAAAACAAAGCAGTAGTGTCTCTCTGTGGTTTCTCCACAATCAGAAACTCACCCTGAAGTGACTTGCAGAGCAAACAACAATCTCACAGGAAATCTCCATTATGCAAATGATGCAGCAGAGGTACAAAGATGTGCAGATCTTAGAGGGCACCTGTCTCTAAAACTGTTCTTGCTAAAGAAGAGAAATGGGAGATTCRCTGCTATGGATCTGTCACAAAATATTACAGTCTATAACTGATAACTGAATGTCTTCACTGATAAAAGATAAAGTAGATATTAAGATATTATGTAGATATTAAGATAAAATGATTCTCCTTATAATAGTATTCTGCCACATGACAGAATGCAACATTTTGTGATGTTACTCATTATGATGAAGTAGCCACAAAACCAATGTTGCCTCTTAGGAAATGAGAAATTCTCCTTGGCTTCACAAAAGAACATGTCCTGCCAAGCATAAAAACAATTAGCTTATTGAAATGATCAAAGGAAGGCTGCCTCATTCAAGACCCCATGAATGTGGTGGTTTCTTTCACTAACTGTGTGCTACTTTTGAGGGTTTCCCAGACAGGTCTGTTTGCTTTCTGTTTACATTTATTGTCACTGGAAACTATGTACCTCTCATATCACAACTGCTACCAGTAATAAAACAACATCACTGGGGGCAGGCTGCCAACTGAACAAGGCAGTGACAAGTTGCATTAGAAAACTCTAGGGCAGTTGTGGTGATGATCAAAAAGACAAGAACTATTAATATAAAATTTAAAAAAAAAAACCTTGACAGTTATTTATTACTAATGACAATAACATTACACTGAGAAAGGTGATGGGCAGAGGGTAAAGAGCTGATTTGAAGTTATGGGAAGTGCACATTTCTTCAAAAAGAAGCTTTCTGGAATTTTTTCCCACTTTCTGAGTAGCTGTGGCAAGTCACCCTCATAAAACTCCTTGCACTGAAAAGGAGAAGCTTGTCTTAAAACATGCCAAATTCTGATCAATGCCACTGTCTTTCTGCCTCKGAAAGCTAAATCACAGGTCTCTAATGAAAAACAAGACTGCATGCCTARCTATATTTGAAAAATTTGCTAACGCTCCTCCAGTTTTATCACTGCAGTGAAAGATGGAAAACAAAAAGAGACATTTTAAAACATTAAGCTTACCCTTATTACACTGCACAGACATATGACACAGAAATATGACAGAAATACAAAACTGTATTTGCTGCTTCTTTCTTCAGCAGWGGGCTCTGGTAACTGCAAAATTTCYCATYACCCTCCATCATGCCTAATACACTYTACAATCTCCTCACTTCACTTTCCTTCTACTTCTCCCTTTCTGACTTTTTTCTTCCCTTTCCCCCTTCTCTCCACCTCTGTCTCTGTCCCCTCTCCTTCTCTCCCCTCCCTCTCCTTCTCTCCCCTCCCTCTCCTCTTCTCCCTTTTCTCTCCTACTTCCTTTACCTTTACCTCAATAGAAAAACAGACTTTCTGAGGACAAGATCACAAAAGAGTAGGAATTTATAATCTTGAAATAATTTTTCACATTTTAATTAAGATTCCACTTTTTCATTGTACATGCACTCCAAAACAGAAGAATCTTGGCAACAAACCCCTTTAAAGGGACCAACACAATCATGTGTCTGGGAAGACATTCACAATTTTGTCATTCAGAAGTCACTAAATCCATCTGTCTTTACTATGACTCTAAACTATTTTTTTTCATGAAAATCATAGTGTGTCCTTGACACTTTAGCATACCTCCCATCAAATGATGCTGGGGCTCATACCATTTGACTTGAGATCAATAATCTCATCTTGAGACTAACTGTAGCAGTTATCATTCTGCTGATAAAGATTTTTGGACATATACTTAAAGAAAATAATTAGGAGCAATATCTGCAAATAGACTGTTAAATGCATGAACCACACACAAAGATAGTTTGAATTACTTGTTATTTATCATCTCATATTTTGATTAAAAGACCCTTCCACACTGAGCTAACAACAGAAGTTAAATGAGGTTTGTTTTTGTCAACAAGCTTGTAGTAATGCTGACAGATGCTGGCCTGAACTGTGCTTATTAGGATCTGACAGCTGGATTAGATGCCATCTGTCATCCTTCAGGGATGTCACCTGGAGTGACGTTGCTGATGGCCAATCACTGCCATTTAAACAATACCCACAGATCAGCAAAGGGAGACAGAACATGAATGGAAAAATCCTTCAGCTACCACAMCTGATGAAGAAAACTTGGCTCCTAACCTGACCAGCTATAAGTTACCAAAATTCCTCATATTCCGCACATAGAATATTTAATTCAAGTTTCAAATACAAAAATTAAGCTGCTTCATTTATCACTACAAAAATAAAGTACTGTGACTATAAAATAAAAACTTTTAAGATTTGCCTGTAACTCTTGTAACTTCCTAGAAGTACCAATATTTTTCCTTACATTTACTTCTCTGTCTTACAACATGGACATCTACTTTTTTACTATTTCCTCTTTACTTCTCTAAATAAATGGGCATTTGTTAGAGTCCCTGCAGTCCTCAGCAATGTTCTTTTGAGAGCTGAAACATTACAACTTAACTGTAATGTTACCTGACTTAAACTTCCCAGTCTTATAATTGTGAATTTAAGAGCCTCCTTTCATCTCACAAAAGTAAAAAAAAAAAAAAAAAAAAAAAAAACCAAAAGAAAATAAACAAACAAAAAAACCCACTAAAAAACCGACATAAAAACAACCAAAAAAATCACGTGAGAAATTTCACAATGTTAAAAGACTCAGTGGCAGTGTTGGGGCTGCTGGAGCACTGKTTTTTGTGAAAAGCCAGACTTWGYCTMCTTCTACCTGACTCCCTGTATGACTTTGTTCAAGTGGAGGCTACCCATAATCTTCAGATGTCTTTGTAACACTAAAATGACCACACCAAGAAGACAAAAATATTTCTCTCATATTGTGTAAATAAATGAGAGGATGCAGTTGCTGGTCTGACACGCCTAGAAATCTATAGATAGAAAATTGAAAACAAAATTTTCACTACAACTTGCAAAAGGTAAATTGAGACTCAAAAGTTTAATTGGCTCAGTAAAGATTGTGTATTTATTTGTTCCTTAGTTATTTGCTTATGATGAAATGTTTCTCTATAAACTCTGCAGCTAATTATTCACACTTCTGCAATACAAATATGATTAAATTAAAAAAAATAAAATTGGAAGTTTCAATAAGTATAAGCCTCTAGATCTAGTTCAATACACATGGTAARTAAAAACAAATTAAGCAATGCAATGTGCTTATTGTAATCTAAATATGGTATAGGTCACAGAACCTGCTGAAAATTTAAATTGAAATTACATGTGATTAATACTATGTTTGTTTATGTTTCTAAAAATCAGTATACTTAAAAAGCTAATGATGTAAGAGACAAGAATAAGAGCACTATGTGCAATTCCATTATTTTTCTCATATTCAATTGCTTAAAGAGGATATAATGAGCATATACAAAGAACAAAATGGAATTGAAACAGAGGGAAATATGAGGGTAACAGAAATGAAAGGTTGTCTATATTCATCTTTCCCAACCTCCTCAATCATCCTTCATGTGATTGCCTTACTTTTGACTGAATAGGTCAGACACTTTCTATTATTAAATGTTATTGAAGAGAATTTCACCAAGGCTTGGGTAGTCTTCTGGTGGATGGAAATTTCACTGGACTAGCAGTAGAAAGCATCTGTTTTCCTGTGGTTTGTTGGTTTTTTTTTTCCAAGCCTTTAAAAAAAGACCCATACAAAGAGAATAAATTAAAAGGAGGAAGTTTTATCTCTCCAGTCACTATCMGTGGTTTAACAAGTACGGCATTTTCACTGTTTCAGTTTGACAGAGTAACACATAAAACAATTGCTGTTTAACATAAGAACCAACTATTTTGCAGTTCAATCTCGTGTGTATAAGAATCTGAATTGCCACTCCTGCTGTCCCATCTGTTTGTCTGATTGCTGCTGGCTTCTTCACAGGGATAGAAAACAGTAATTTGGCTGCCTCGTTTTTAACACCTGTGATTGTTGCTGGCTGAAAACAAATCCTGGGCTGCTGAAAAAGCCACACTGGCTTTAAAGTCTTTATTCTTAGATGGTCATTAATTACTGACAAAGGTGAAAGGTGACCAGCACTCTGACCTCTAGATAAATTTATTAAAGTAAGAAACAAAGACTGGTGGGATTGGAACAAAATGATTTTTAAGTCCCTTCTAACCCTAACCATTCCACAATTCTAAAAAACTGTATATCACTGTGTCAATATAAAAACATTGCCAGGAGTCAGAGCCTTTAATCTCATACAGTAAACAATCCTCATCATGTGATTTAATTTGTGCATCTGTAAATAACATTAAAGATTTTTACAGAAAAAAAAAATCTGTCTGGGATCTGTTGACTGGGTACCACAGATCTAAAGATGTATAAATAAATTTGGGTTTTTACATTTATCTTCAGGATGACCCTTTCTCTTTTTCAAGCTCCATTTAACATTTCCTTCCTGTAGCTCCCGTCCTTGAGTTCTCTATATCTGTGCATGAAATAGAGCTTTTGTAGGGGTAGAAGTCCATGGCTTGATGTGCAAGCCTGTCAAAATATTTATGAGACAGAGAGATTCTTACAAGGATTATCACATATTTAACCAAGGAAAAGGTTACAGCTGGGCAGGTGATGCTTCAAAACATAATGCAAGGTGAAATTTTTCTGGGACTTCTGAAGATTTCTCTGGTTGCCAGAAACACCAGTTTGCGTCACAGTTATCATCATCATTGTGCAAACAGGGT
>NW_026623233.1:3713844-3731743 GCF_030028575.1 Malurus melanocephalus | reverse complement strand
CTACCACCTGAATATGATAACTCTTATCTCAAGAGGTATTCTCATTGGTTTTCTAGGACTCTTGTCTTTAGAATTTTCAAATTATCTTATCACAAGCCACTCTAAATGTAGTTACATCTCAAGCAAGCTTGGAAACTAAAGCCAATATAAAAGTCGATGGCTTCTTTACTGAATTGATTTCTCAGCGGGAATACATAACATGACAATTCTGGGCTWTGCACTAGCTGCCTTGAGATCCCTGCATGGATTTTAAAGGTTTGATATTGATCTATAAAAACCAAATCAGTTTGGTTTCTGGCTATATGATAAACTGATTGCCTTCTATGGTGCATCAGCAGACAGGGAAAAGCACTGCAGTAAATATTCTGCAATTTAACGGGGTAGATTATACTTCCATATCAGGGGRATCTCCACTTTAAATGCAGATGAGACCCAAGGGAACAAAGATGGATAAAAAACAACAAAGGAAGGGTGTTTTGACTCCRTAATAGCTTGATTTGTACTGCTTTGTGAAATGCAGAGTATCACCCCAGTAAGCCAAGGAAAGTCTGTAACTTTCATTTCTTCAGCAAGTGCTGTAAAACACCAGGAAAATACATGTTCATTACAGATTTTTTTAGACAGTTTGGAGCTGACCATGCACATTAAGAATCCTCTGAAYACTTTTGAAGGATTGGGTCAGTGCATGCAATCTTAGAGGATCATAAGATTAGTGAAACTATGGAATTATCACTTTACTTATCTCCAAGATCAGAATGTTGAACCACTATGTCAATTTTGGTAGAAATATTTTGATTCATGCAGCCTGCAAAAATTTAGTGTCACTAGCTTGCTTGAGTGGTTTTTTAAAGATTTAATGATCGTTTTGGATTTGTCTGTGCTGGATTCAAGAACCCCAGGAAGACAAAGTAATCTCAGTATACTGCAGTCTCCTATGAGCTGGTCACAAAGTGTCTCACAAACTCCTCTGCAAACACTGACTACACGTCCAGTGACTGAGCTGGCTGCTCAAATACCCCTTACGCTTGCAGAAAGGTGTTTTAATCTCAGTTTATTCCATGCCCACTCAGAGAATATGGAAGCAGCCTCCAGAATGTGGAAGTGCAGATGTGYGCACAGAGAGAAATGAACTGGTGACAGGTTCTTCATGCCTCTGTGTGGAAAGTATCACATTCCTCATCTCCAGCTATTCTGATTAAACCAGAGGCTAAGTTTCCACCCAGTACTGTTCATTAACAGTCAGTTTTCTTACTTGCGTGACATTTATTGTTAGAATTCAGTCAAGCTATTTTCCTCTGATGATTTCTATAAATTGTAGCTAGTTTTTAATTCAGAAGAAACACATGACTATCCTGGGGGCTGAAATCAGCTGCCTTCAGGAACAACTTTAATTTCCAAGCTGCAGATCCACTACTGACTTGCASTGTTGGCATCTCTCTTCRTATCTGCTTATCAYAGAATGGCCTGGGYTGGAAGGGACCTTAGAGATCATTTAGTTCCAACCCCCCTGCCACAGACAGGACACMTTTCACCAGASCAGGRTGYTCAGAGCTYCATACAGCTCTCACCTTGTACARCTGATTAGAAAACACAGAGAAACCCTGAGGCCGTGCTCACTCAGCAGCAACAAATCACATCCTCCCTCATCAGCCAGTGCTGGATCCAAAATGTGTCATGCTTTCTTCATCTTTCTCAAAGGTCTCCAGCCTCACTAGAGCAGAGGTTCCAGAGCTGCTGTTTTTGACATACAGGAAGATTTTCTTGTGTTTGCCTGCTCTTTTGGGCTCTGTGATGAATAAACCTAAGCAGTAAAGTGAATGGAAATTATGATACTTGTTTAACATATGCCAAGGAGATGCCTATTTTAAGTTGTTCTATACTGTGAAGTAGCTGTTTTGGGGTAGTTGCCAAATTATAAGGCACTGTTTTATTTCATACAGCCACATTCACCTCCACTTTTAAAGACTTCATAAAATGCTTGATTGCTTCTCACAGACAAATACCTSCAAATGAGGATTGGTAAAGGATATTATTGTCTGAGACTGAGTCATCCCCCATGTCTTGTTATCCTTTTTCACTGCTTCAGCTGGAAATTAGCACAACATTTATTTTCTCATCTCTTTGCATTTGCAAAACAAAATATATATTTATTTTTCATTGAGCCACTACTTAACCTTGTCACTCCACCAGGTTACAACCCCAGAGCAGTGAGGCAGCCACTCAATTACATTCTCAACTCTCACTTAAGTCTTAGCATAGGGTAAAATAATTCTGATAATAGAGGAGTTACAGTCTATTCATTGCATACCTCATRTTTTCCTCCAGTCCTGTGGAAGAACAATAATCAGGTGGAATTAGGGCCTTTTTAGTATGTAYTGATGTTTTTTATAATCCTATATCTAATCCTTATTTCAGCAGAAAATTAAAAAATACTTTTTAGATAATCAGACTCAAGTTTCTAAATTCCCTGGAATTACAGTTGAAGGTGGTACTAAGAAACCACAGAGGACTGGCATGACAGAAAATCTAAATGTGATTGTATTTTAATATTGGTATCTTTTTAATATCATCATAGACCCAATTCTTATTTTAATCATCATGAGATGTTCCTGAAATAGATCTACTCACTGATCCCCTGATCCTCAGATATCTCAAAGTTATGCACTTCTTTTTAAGATTTATAAGGTCATATCCCATTTCCTAACTTTTTGGAAGTTCTCAAGCCTTAAAATCTTTTCTGTCAGACATTTAATGCACAGGGAAAATATAAAATATTTAAAGATTAATATCTCTCCTGGGCTAGAGAGTAAAAGCATTTTTTATTCAAGGGCATTTTAGTAGTTCCTATTCTATGCCATAAAAGAGCATTTTTATATTTAATCCTATTTAAATGCTTCATTATTTCAAATCTTTCATTGTGTTTTCTCAGCTACAAGTTTCACTCACATAGCTAAGTACAAAAGTAATCTGATTTCTCTTCATAAAAGTGCTTATGCCACATGTTTATCACTCCTATGGGACACAGCTTCTTCTCAAACATCTTTAATGAATAGAAAAAGACTTTGGCACAAGCTTGTCTGTAAGTATGAACATAAATCTTGGTTAGCTGAACCTCGAGGCTATGGAAGGATTTCAGCTCATTAGTAATTTTCTCTAGTATTTTAGAAAGATAATAACTACCTTTTGCCTTGTATRCCAGTAACACATAAACTACAAGAAATTAAAATAGAAATTTTTAATGGTTTAGTTAGTCATAAATGTAGGCAAGCCTGTTTTCTGAATATTCAGCCAATAAACAAAGGTTTATTTATAGCYTGAAATCCTACTCAGTAATATAGTTCAGCATTATTGCAATTGCATATTATTAAGAGCATATTAAACTTTTTTAGAATCAAATTCATTGATTCAAGATCCAAATATACACTCTGAGTTACAATAGAAAATAACTTAATTGCTGTACCATTAATTAAATTAATTTTCAGGAAAAACAAACAAACAAAAAAAAMCCACTCTATTTGTTCTGGTACTGAATAGCTTCTTAAATACACATGTGAGTCCCAGACTAGCTTCATTAATTTATTTATGCTTGCCTTTGATCAGTTTTCTCTTCTTTCCTATTTAAGTCAGTATCTTAAAATATTTTCATCACTGTTTTTCAAAATGTTATAGATAAAAGTAGAGTGCTGTCTCAGGAGTTACTATCTAATAACAGGGAATTTGCTGGTTTGCACTTTTTTTTTTCTCTATTTAACCTGGTTAGTTTCACATATGATCAATAAGAAACATACCCAATTAGATATTCTAATATTCAAATGCTGGGAAAAAATAATAAAATACATGTGTTCATCTGCTGATAACAAAATGAGGTAACACAATTATTCTTTTTCCCTGGCATGTACCTTTGAATGAATGTAMATTAATAGAATGGATTTCCTCAAGACATAAGTGCAAGTTATTATTGGAGTTTAACAAAACACCCCAGAAAATTACCACTGAGGAGACATCCTTAAATAGCATCTACTGAAAAGCTGGAGGGTTTGAYTGTAGCCTTAATGTTATTTAAGGAACAGGTGTTATTTCTGTAACACATAAGAAAGTGACTCTGAGAAGATACATTTCAAACAGAAAATCAATTGACARTGAATTCCCAGTAGGACTCTGTGGAGGAATATTCTTGTATCTATAAACAAGATGAAGGGGAAAAAAGAATAGGAAACAGATTTTTAACCTTGAAAAAAGGGATTTTAAAGGAGTCCAGCTTAAAATCACAACAGTTATAAGGAATTTTGGAATTATTTTTTTAATGATAGCAGAATATTATCCTATATAATGTATAAATATCACCTTAGAAAGGGGGGTACTAAAGGGCTATAGAGGAAATACAAAGCCATTTCAGTGATGAGAAGCTGAAGACAGCTCAGGAAACAAATTAACACACATTTACAGTGACAGTGATCAGTCATTGCAGCAGCTGACCGTTCAGYTTATTGATTCTCTAGCTCTCAAAGCCTTCACATCAAAACTGGATATTTTTGTGGAAGTTATCTCTCAGTCAAACCCAGACATTTAMACCTGTAGGCAGTGAGGCTGGGTGACAAGTTTTAACTAAGAGAAGGAGTAATTTTGTTGGATGAAATGTAATAGTCTATACAAGTTGCTACAAGGACATTGACTAATCTAGTGGGCTTCTGTAAATTCAGAAGATATATAGCAGGACGTTAAATATATTGCCCTCCTTGCCATCCTATAGTTTTAGGCAACAACATGTCCTGGGCTGCAGGATGATAATTAAACATTCCATATCATTCCAGCAAAGAGAAATAATATTTCCTTTGTATCATTCCTGCAGTATATTTAATTTAYCTAAATGGATCAATACTAGGTAAAGCAAAGTCATCTTCATCCATCCATATGGTGTTTAAGGTGCAAAAGGAGCTTTGAGCAAACACATCAGAATTAGGTGTCTATTGCAAACTTTGTAGACATCATATGCACTACTCTCAATCTTAGGGAGTTTTAGCTTTTTTTTTTTTTTTTTTTTTTTTTTTTTTGGTGGGTTTCTTCAAGAAAATCTGCCATAGAAAACCAAGCCTACTCCCAATCATCTGAAGAAAAATTCCCAGAATGCCAGAAAAATAATCCCAGTGGAGTTAAATGTGAGACTATATTAGAAGCTAATACGTTGCAATGTCCAGAATGTTTGAAGGTACAAAGGGAAATAGTYACCGTGAAACCACAAGGACCTCCCCTCAGAAACAAAGTTAAAAACATGTTTTAGGAGAGTTTGAATTTACTTTTCAGCTACTCGTTGAAAGCTGTGTTATCAGTAGTCTCAGCTGAGGTTTCAATGCTGTGCATCAGCAAWCTGAAGAAARCAATGCAACYTGRTGCATTAATTCACTCACTTTGCTGRTAAGTGGGTAATTTTKGACTTTATTTAYGCACAGAATTCACAAACCCTAACTGATTGAGGAAGGGAATGCTAATTTAATAATCGRGGATGAAGTTGTCATTTGCTCAGTTTTACTCATTAAACTCTTCAAGCTGTTGTTTTATGGAGGAAAGCAAAAATTAGGAAAGGAAAAATAKAAAAATACTTAAAAGAGTAGAGAGAAATTAAAAGTGCATCTGACACAAAATTAAAATTATATCTGAATGAAAAGGTACAAAACAGGTTCATATCTATGTTGGTATCTTTATAATTAGTTGAACTGGACAATATATTATTTCACGGTTTTTATAAAACTGTATTTTGGAGTACTTTTAAGAGTGTATGTAGTCACTTACACCAACAAACTTAAAAGAAAAAATGTTATTTGGGACTATTTATTTTTATGGCTGGTTAAAATTTTCCTTCACTGTACTGTGCTGAGACTGGTTTTCTATGGTAGTAAAGTATTGCTATAGATGTGCTATGTTTTAAGATTTTTTTTTTTTTTAAGATTTTTTACATGTGATGTTTTAAGATTTTTTTTTTTTTCCCAAATTAAAAGTGAGGCCTAGAAACCCTTCTGGATTATTACCACTTTAAAAGGTGTTTCATGTTAGCTTTCAGGAATCTCTTTAAATAAAGACCAGTAATTTCTGAAAATTCATCTTAGTATATATGTTCAAATTACAAGCCTTTTAAAGGGGGTGTAGTGATAAGACAAAGGGTGATGGTTTTAAACTGAGAGAGGAAAGRTTTACACTGGATATTAAGAAGAAATATTTTACTGTGATGGCAGTGAGGCACTGGCACAGGTTGCCCAGAAATGTTGTGGATACCCCATCCCTGGAAGCGTTCAAGGCCAGGCTGGGTGGAGCTTTGAGCACCCTGGTCTAGTAGAAGGCATCCCTGCCTGTGGCAGGAGGTTGGAACTTGGTAAAATTTAGGGTCCCTTCCAACCCCAGCCATTCTATGATACTATGAAATGACAAAAGTCTAAAAGAGAATGACTATGTAAAACCAGGAGTACCCAGATATTTAAAAATTCTCATTATTTTGTTGTTATATATTATAAAGAAAGCTTCCTCTGCTCTTAGTAATGACTTTCCARTTTCTTATTCTCCATACAAAAATACACCTGCAACACTTAACAGACAAACCTGTTTCATTTGAAAGTAATTTTATAAATACAAGAACATTTATAATGTGTCAGGGTTTGAACCTCTTTCCAGGCCAATGCACCAAAAATGTCAAGGTTTGGACYSTGGCTGAATGCAAAGGCAGAGTTCTCAGGGACAGTGAGTTTCTGTGGATCTAACCCAGTTCAGTTCACTGTGGAGTACAATACTGCCTATATTTTTATAAAATACTAACTATTTATATATCAAAATAGATAACATCTGATAAAATTATGTATTTATTTTAATACTYTTTCTTACTGTCCTCCACAAACATTTGCTCAGTTTTTATGCCAAACKTAAAAACACCCAAACCAAGCCCCTGATATTCTTTTTTATTATTTTCTTCAGTCTTTATAAGCAAAGGGTCTCTTGAAAAATGCAGTTTGTTCTTTCTGTTCCAGTTAGTCAAAAGATGTACAGTAAATTCACACAGTAGTGTGAGTGTTTTTAGACTGTGCATGGAAATAAGGATATGTGCAAGCAGTGTTTTCYTTCCACTTGATGGAAAGTAAAATCTTTTTCAATAATAATCTATAACTTTTTCCCATCCTCTAATATGGATTCAGTTTCCAGAATTCTGCTGAGCATATGGCCTCAGTGACTGAGATACACTATTTCATATAAGCCAAATTTTCTTTCCAGAAAAATCAGGTTAGTATGTGCTGAAATATCACAGAGCAGCTCTTTCATTCCAGATTTCACATTGTATTCAACAATTGTCCAACAATTCTTCACGGGCCCTAAAAAAATATAGCAATCAAGTAAATTCTATTGAAAATTACACCATATGCAGGTTTGTTCTAGCTTAAAGAAAAAATAAGGAAGAAAAGCTTGTCTGASAYTTGGYAAGATAAMTATAATTAATGTTGCTTTTCCTAYATAMGRTTTTTTCAGATAYCCCACTTCTACTAAACAGAGAATCYTGTTTACTTTCCATTGCATAAATAATTTACAACAGGTTCAAAAATCTCATGTTTAGAGTATAAAGAAGACAAGATCTCTCTTGAGAAMTTTAACCTTTAATCCTGAAGAAACAGTAAAAGAAAATGTGATAAAAACAGACAACTGTGCTTTTTGGTCAATCCTCATTAATTCTTTAAATGAAATCTAATCAGAAAAGGAACTTTTTTTTTTCTATTTCAAATACTTAATTTTCCTTCCCTTTGTTTCCAGAATTGAAATGTAAAGACTTTATGGCATCAGATAAGACTGGTGGGGTTGTTTCCTTCTTCTTGGATACACCATCTTTGCCACCACAGTTATCATAGATTTTGGTGTAAGTAATAACTTCAGAAAAAAATAATGCAAACCTGAAGAGAGGTAGCGTCCTCTGATGGAAAGAAACAACAAGAAAATTAGTCTGAATCTATGAGAAAGCACAAAGTCCCTCTATTTTCTGTTAACTAAAGAGTTAGAGGTATGGTCAGTGAATGTTTTGAGGGCACGGCCATGAAAACAAAAAAAGGGAAGCCATGACATACAGACAAATTACAAGGGATTTTTTTTTCTGAGTTGCTGAAAACAGGGAAGCTACTTTCTACATTGCTGGCTGATCTTTTACCTGGAAACAAAAGAGAAAACCAATGCCTAGAGTGATTAGTAGTTTGAAACACATCCTGCTTTTTTCATGCTTTTGGGCTCCAGCTCCTAATTCCATGAGCTCCCCTGGACACACATCACGGCTCATCTTTTGTCTTGCTCATGTTCTGGCCAAACAATCAGTCATGTCAGCTTTCTTTTTGCTCACCTCCACCCACTAGCTGGTTTGGGCCACTGCTGGACATTTACCTGGCCACAAGTGTAGCACCCTGGCAGGCTGGAATACTTGGAAAGACTTTTGCAAGAAAACATTTGTAAAATGTCACCCTAAACCTAGGGTGAGTTCATTTACTTCACATGTTATTTTAAAGATCCTTCAACTTTTTGGTTGTGGTTCTGTTTCCCACTTCAGGAAAAGCTTTTTAAGCATTTTAATGGAGTACYTTTTATGGAACCAAATCCTAAAAAGCCAGTTAATGAATAGCTCTACTTTGRTCCTGCTTGGTAATATCCTTCATGTAAATTAAACCATTTGGAAGGAAATAAACCCCTGCTGAAGCCAGCTGAGCTATGCCATAACTCCAGGCAAATKAACATCACAATGTGGYGATGTGAAAATGTGGATGGCACTACATTCCTGCCTAACCCTCAACAGTACAACATGCTCTACTTACGTTTACAAGGTTTGTGTCTGGCAGTGTAATTCCAAATTATAACTTATATGAGACCTCCAAAGCTCCTTCTGCTTCACTAATATCTGTCCTCAAAGTTCCTCTTTTAGAGTCTCTTAAAAGTTAAAAACCATGTGCTAAATTGGATCAAGAGGGAATAAGTACCAAACTTACACAGGCTATGGGGAAGAAAACAGCTCTGGGRGAATCAACAGGGATTTAAACCAGTAGCTCTTCTAAGTCTAAAGAGATGGATCTTTTAGAGAGCCAAATTCTGACTAAAAGGCAAGATTTCCTCTGCTCTTTCTCAGCTTGTGCTGCTCAAAGGTACTGCTACTTCATTGTTACTGAAACTGGCCTCATGGCAACCATTCCCTCTCTGCTGATGCTGCCAGACAGCCAAGAACTTCATTATCGCTTAAGGCTCAGTACCAATGACACAAGTTACAAGAATTACTAAGTTATTTATGGTATCTGATTGCCATTCTAGGTCAAGGTTTGTGTTTTTGTTTGTTTTTAACTACCAGTTTTTAAGTACTGTTGCTTAAAAGTCACAACAAAATGAGAAATATTCARAGTTCAGGCAGTAGCYGACAAGATATGAGAACTGAGTGGCACAAGGAACTCACGCCAGAGATGTGATAAAGACTCACACCTTGCTAAAATACAACAGCAGCACAGCCTGACAGGGGATGTATTGCATCTGAATACACAAGGTGAGCCAACCAAATCTCTCCTAAAATTAATCACTGTGAGCACAATTAGCAAGCACAGCRTCAGCAGTAAACTGAGATGGAGTTTACTTTCTTTGTAGCAGTCCATATGGTGCTGTGCTCTGGATTTGTGTTAAAACAGCACTGGTATCAAAGCAGTGATTTGGCTGAACAGCACTTGAAAGGCATCAAGGCTTTCTCTGTTCCTCGTTTTGTGCTCCAGAGAGGAGGCTGGGGGTGGGCAAGAGATGCTCAGCAATAAAAACTGGGGAAGGGGAGTTGTTTTCCAGTTACCCATTGCTCAGAGACTGGCTGGGCATTGCTTTGCTGGATGGAGGTGCTGACTGATTTCCTCTGCACCACTTGTGGGGCGTTTTTGTTGCTTTGCTTGTTGTTTTCTGGCTTTCTTTTTTTCTTTTTTTTTTTTTTTTTTTTTTTTTTTTTTTTTTTTATAGTGACACATGAGGTTTTTTTTGTTGTTGTTTTGTTCTTTTTCTCTCCCCAGTCCCAGTCTGGGGCTGGAGAATGGAGCAAGCTAGCAGTTCTACAGATGGTTGCTTGGTGGCCAGGCTCAATCTACCACATAGAACAACACTGAAATTTATAAATTTAGGAACCTGTAAAGGTTATTTCTTTACTAAATGAAAAATGTTTCCTGTCATGAAAATGTACATTGTGTCAGAGTGTAAACTAATGAAAGTGGGACTGGATGGCTCCAAGGTCCTTTGGCCCTTACAGCCCACTGCCTAAATCCAGTGTGTAAAGGTTGGTTAAAAGCAGCCTCTGCACAGATCTCAAAAAGAAATCTGAGCTGCCTCTTCTGAATCTAAAATCCACTCAGCTGTTCCCTTGCTTCTTACTCCTGCCAGACTCTCTCAGGRTCTCCAAGTCTGGACTAGGACACAGCAAGGCACAATCCCAGTGACACCTGCACCTGACAACCGTGTCATTACAAGCGCTCTGTTGGGGATCCGCCCCCAAAGAAGACATCCATCTCCAAAACACTCTTTATACYACTGAAGAATCAAGAATGGATGAAAATGTCCCTCCCACAACTCCCATGCCCTATCTTTTTCAAAAGTAACAGCACACAAACATCTTGAAGGATGATACTGGGAACTGGAGAAGCATTACAGGAAACCACTGGCACACAGGCAGACACATTTTCAGCCCATTTCTGGAGTACAATATGAATTGCTGTTACTCTGCTACCTGTAAAGGCTTTGAATTAATCTTATAAGGTGCTAATTAACTGAAATTAATTAATCTAACACTGTAAGATGTTTGTTCTATATAATGTCCCATAATTATTCTACTGTATCATAATGTCCCACATTTTGGCTATATTCTGCTTGTYTATTAACTTAGAACCAAATAAGCTATAAAACAATAACWACATAGATMTCAATARCTTAGCTTAYATATTACTAACATTTTTACTACTAWAAATAAGAGTRATATTCTCTGACAATTCATGAAGGTGTAGTTAAAATTAGTATTTTCACATTTCGACTGTGATATGCATAACAACTTTTAAACCAAMTAAGAATAAACACTGGACTGATATCCCAGTAAAGTGAGCCTTCTRTTCTCTGAACAGATGAGGTATCTGATGGAAACAATTTTACTGCCTAACAAAATATGCTGTTGTGCCTATTGAAAACAGATTCACCAGTGCCAAGAACAAGTTCAGAAATACAGAGAGCAGTCCTACCATGAAAAGTGAATGGATTTATGACCAGCCAAGACCAGTTAATAATGGATTTAATAAAGAATATGAATATATGGCATCAATAAGAATGACACTGGAATGAAAAGGATGTGAAAAAGGTGTATGCAGTTGTAATCAAGATATGAGCATGTGTGGTACTATTTCTACCAAGGTAGAAAAGAAATATACAAACAAATCTCTCTATTAACCAGGAATGTTTTTTCCATGTATTTATTTCAAGTTAAAGAACTTCTCATTCCACACACCGACAATGAGCATTAATGTATGTAACTATCATTAGAATACTGAGAAAACTAAAGGCATTCAAACCTCTTGTCAGCGCAAGCATATCTGACCATATATACTGGGGATTTTCCTACTTCAAACACAAGCACACAGTTATAATTTTGTTCTTATCCAGTTTAGGGCAGCTTCTTTGCTTTAAAAATGCAGTTCTGTAAAACAATATCTGTCTACCCACTACAATGACATATTGTCAGAGAGGAATTCCTCACATGCTCCCAGGGCACTGTGTGACATTATCTTTAACTCTTTTCACATCTCCCACATTKACAAATCCCTGCAACTCCTTCTACTCTTAGCTATTTAGCCAGCTATGCCATCTTGTAATGCACATTTTCATTCCAACATAATGAAAATATGGAACGTTCTTTTACAAGTCATAACTTCTATGKTTTTTTAAGAAATAATAATTACCAAAATAATCTTGACCAGTAGATCGGCTACTTTACTGCTATAGGACTTAAATTTATGGTTTATGTGCCATATCTTGGACTATAATGAAAATTATTTGGATTAAAAATGTGTATTTTAAATTTGTCTTAAAGTGCTTAGAATAGTTGTGGAATCTAAGTAAATAAGAATACAACTAAGCTTCATAGAAAGATGATAATTTGCATAGTACTTGAGGAAATGCAACCTTGGCATAGGTATGTATGTGTGACTTGAAGAAAATGARTATTTTTCACCAGCAAATACTGCAAGCTGAATACAGTGTTTCAAAGTTGCTTACAATTGTAAATATGTGAAAGCAAAGTTCGAAGAATAACATGAGAGGCTATAGCCTTATGTTTATTTGTGCAGTCAGAACCAGACATACATTGCCCACTGGATTCAACTTTGACCTCATCAGTAGCCTTCTCTTCTGAAATCCTTCCTTTCTGCTTCAGTAAGGATGTCAAATAATTTAAATAAATTTATCTAAGCGTTTGTTTCCTTTTGGTGAAAGTGCTGGCTACTGCACTTAGACAAAGTGAAATGTGACTTACAGAGAAATATATTGACTGTGTTTGAGCATTGGGATAGGGAAGATCAGTCATGAACTATCTTTTTAAAAATTATTATTCTTATTATTTGGACATTGAGAATTAAATAATGGTCTTCCTTCCTTCTCTGCCTAAATTGGGAACTGATCATCTGCAGTCATACATATTTAGGTTTCCAGAGTCAATAAATCAAACTTTAATTGTGGATGTAAATATGTAGTTCATTTCTCTTCCAGCAAAACTATCTCTTCAGAAGCACTTCAGATTTCCTATTTTGAGACTTTCAAAAATAAAATCCTTATTT
The DNA here is from genome assembly GCF_030028575.1 of Malurus melanocephalus. NCBI lineage: Eukaryota > Metazoa > Chordata > Aves > Passeriformes > Maluridae > Malurus > Malurus melanocephalus. The sequence goes on along the minus strand of NW_026623233.1, from coordinate 3,718,910 downwards.
TGCATATAATACACATCTAACTCTTAATTTTAAAGGTAAAATTATAAATTGGATTAAATATTAAGGGGCTAAATACATGGAATGTTTATATATTTAACACACAGCTTTAAGGACAGGTATGTAAACATTCCATTATTTTAGATGTGAGGTGTGAAGTCCATCTGAGCCACTGATGCAGCTCTTTGAAGAAAAGAACTGAAGGCAGCAGCCACTGAACCAAAGTCACCTCCAAGTACACGAAGCACAAAGAGGTCACTGCCTTCAGCAAAGCCTTTCAGCTCTGACATTTTGGTAAAATATGACAAGAGTTCATAATCTAGCAGCCACAAATAGAAGGTGCATTTAAAAAGCACCAAATTCAGACAACTCATATACTTAAATTGGGCTYTCTTCCTTCCACTTGACAACTCTGCCTCCAGTTCAGACCAATGGCCCCTCAAATGAAGGTCAGTGCRATTTCTGCAATTTTTCACATGCTTCTGAGAAACAGCTGAAAGTTGCTTCTAAAGAAGTTGGACATAAACTTCCACTATGAAAGGTTAAAAATTCAGAAAGTTCTGGGGAAATGAAAAAAGATATAACATGTTCTATCATTGAACACCAAGAACACAAAAGATGTCATTTCTTACATTCCAGTCAGTAATGTCATGGATTTTTATGGAACCCTATCACAGAATGAAACATCAGGACTGAATTCAGAATGAGATTAGAACACAAATAATTCCTAATATTATATGTGTGAAATATCCTTTTCTGATTTTGTGTTTTTGGTTTTTGTTTTTTTTTCTTTCACACATTGTAGTGTTAAGGACATTACTTTCATATGAAATATAATTTGACTATAGTAAGTCAAAGAATCACAGAACCATTGATTAGAGGCCACTTCTGCAGATCATGTATACCAACACTCAAAATAGAGAAGGTTAGCCAGGACCTTGTCCAGATGCTTTTGAATTATCTCCAAGGAAGACTTTCCTGACATTCTGGTGGACCTTCTTGTGTTTCACATTGTGCCCATTACCTCTGATCCTGTCCCTGGGCACCAYTGAACAGAGCCTGGCTCTGTCATCTGCAGGTATTTAAACAAATTAACAACATCCTCCTGATCCTTGTCCAGGACATACAACCACAGCTCTTTTTGTGGTCCTTCAGTTCCCCCTTAGGATCTTCTGCACAAAGCAGATGCAGAACTTACCTGTTTCTTTGGTGAACCTGAGAGATGCTCTTCAGCCCAATTCTCTATTCTGCCCAGGCCCTCCAGACCATGTCTATATCTTCAGTTACTAAAGACTTAAAACAAGAACCTCAAGTTCATGACCCAATATATGAAGAATGGAACCTCAGGCCTCAGGGAGCTGGAGACAGAACTGCTGATAATTTTTGTAGGTCTCAAGTTTACCTTCGAATCACTTAAATACATAGTCTGATAAGAAACATGCAGGTAAGCTAAAGGAAAATAGTAATTGAAACAGTAACTTCCAATAACTGGTATTAAGGATTATTTAACACACCCTCAGCCAGACTTTAACAGTAATTGCAGATTTCAAGATGCATTCTGTATAAATGCATTTAGAGTGTAGAAAACTGGATGGAAACCATTTCTTTGGCCCAGAAAAAATATAATAAACATGAAAGAACATGGGAAAAAGGCCTGAAATTAATGCTCAGATGAGGCRTGAGATAGGAGAAAGGATGGGTATCGATGCTCATATGAAGAACTRCACTCTTAAAAAATAAAAGTAATGTTGTATATTTATAGTGATCTTCATTTCCAGTCTCTATACACAGACAAAGATGACCAAGTGTTGAAGGTCAGAGCAGAGTTCAGAGTCCAGATCTTTTTAGGAAAGCAGAGCTCTTAGAATATATAGAATTACTCCTGAATATTCTAGATAGGGCATTGCAATGTTCAGATAAAAACTTACTGCATTTCTGAAACTTGGAAAATTATGAAATACAAGAATAAAATAATTTCTTCGGATTTGTATRTCCCACCTCTTTAAAMATACTTCTGTACAGAACACATAAAYAGCAAAAGSTACCTTAGCATATCCTTAGCATAAACTGAAAAAAATATCAGCACAGATATTAACATGTGCTTTGTAATAAAAAATATGTTCATTCTCATGAGGAAATATTACTTTAGCCTTTCTCATCTTCTAGATTTGACTGTGTTTGTAGTAACGATTTTCAAAAGAATTAACAAAATCTGAATTTAAAAAACAAACAAATCAAAACAATGGTTTCCTAGACAACACAGCCAGCAGAACCAGTAAGGATTCAGCAGAAACAGAACCTTCTATTTAAATTATAAGTATTGTTTGTAATCGTCTTCATTGGAACACATGGTACAAAGTGGGTACGAATTTTTGCAAATTTCATCTCCTTCACCTTTTAAAAATATTAATAACATTTAAAAAAATAGTTAGACAGACTATTTGTGTAGCAGGTCCTTCAGAAGACAAAATTCTGATGAGTGCAGGTTCTGCTTTCAGCCACACAAGGAGTGCACCTAAAACAATCTAAAAGAAGAGAAGCAACAGAATCTATTTAGGAAGTATTCTTGAAATTAAAAATTCATTAATTTAATTGGGGTTTATTTTGACAAAGAGATCACTAACTGATTTTCAATTCCACTTATTTAGGACCTATTGGAGAGGACTCCCTAGTAACTTAGGGAGTTTTAGGTTTTTAGGCTTTTTGTGAGAAAATAAAGTGACAAGTATCCTTTTTCAGCACATCTGATTTACGATATTCTAACAGAAAATTCCAGCTATTAGGATRATTTGCTAGGAGAGATCCGTATCAACTTAAGAACTCATGGAATGGTAAAAACCTCCTGAACCTCCTTCATTCAAAAAGGCTCAAAAAGCACTCCCCGAAGATTACAACTACTGTAAATAGAAAACAAAGTCCAAGAGACTCTAATCGTGTTAGATTTCTCGGTTTCTCTGATGTTTCAAGATTTCACCAGAATTCCAGGACAGTTATTACCACTGAATTAGAAACTTTTACCATAACATTTTACCATGATCAGGAGAGAATTGTTTCAATAGCATTAGCKACTACTGCTATTTATGCTGGAAGTATCCTCTGTATAAAGGAGAATGCAAGTGAGTGAGGCAGAGATTACAAAAKGTAACTTATTTCAGTTTTACATGCAAAAATGCTATCCTAAGATGTGTAAGTCATGCATGCTATCCTGTACATMACTATTACTGTATACAGAGCCTCATGAATTTAGAAACAGTTGCTGTTATAAAATAAAAGGTGCTTTATATAGGGTTTTTTTTTTTAATTTTATTTCTTTCATTATCAGAAACAGCAGTAAAAGAATTCATTCCCTGAACATGATTCCTAATGTGATGCAATCTACCTATTAATATAAATATGCTGAAGACAGCTATAGTTTTTTTTTTCCTTAACCACAGGTTTTTCAGTTGTTTTTAGGAATTCTAAAATTTCATACATGCTTGATTCAACCCGTAATTTAAGGGTTTTTTTTTTTTTACTTATAAATAAATCAACTTAAACCCCACACTTACAAACCAAACACTCTTAGCTTTTAAATAAACAGTTGTGGATTTTAGCATTTAGGCATTGAGACTGGAAATCCCGAACTTAAGGAAATCAATACAAGGTGAATGTTAAAAYAACAAAATATATAAATTTGAGTTCATAACTCGCTGACTCTCATCATGTACTCCCCAGTAGACTGGTAGTAGATAATCAGACCTGTTATAGCATTCCAAGAAACTTGTAAATTAACTCTTGACAAAAGTTTCAAGAAWATATATTTATTCAATTTTGGCAGTGGGAGAAAACATAATAAATGTAACAACTTTTTACATCCTTCTTTACAAGTTATTTTTATATCACATTTCAGCTAAAAAATTTCAGGTAGTATTTAAAATTTTTTWAAAATTCACTGAAAAAAGAACTTTTAATGTGAAAAAATACATAACAGTGCAAATGTTTTAATTTTTGTGGCTAGTTCTTAATTTTCAAGTGCTTTAGAACAGTGCAAGTTATATTTTAGATCACTAACACTGTGAACATCCAATTAATACACAGAATTAATACACAGAATTATGTCAAGTGAATAATACAGACTGTAATTTTGCACGATATAACATCAATTCTCCTCTCAAATAACACTGAAAAAGATTTTTCCAAATTTCTGTAATGATGACAACAGAAGCTTTTTACAAATCCCACACTCACGTCCCCAGCTGAAGAAAAATGAATTTAAGCGAAACCTCCTCAAAACAAGACATCCAACAGGCACATACAGCTCCTGTTCTSACATGTTTATAYAGGTCTCTGGAGTGCAACTGATACYTTCTCAGCAGAAGCAGATGCAAGTCCATTGGGATTTTTATTTTCATGAACAGGAACTGGGGCAGCAATCCCTGAGATGCTGTAGGTTGCCTGTAGCTGTGTTTTGACAGCCATCATGTTTTGCTAATTTTCTGTGAGCTGTCTACTCAAACCAGTTTTCTTTCAATAAAAAGCGTACAGCATCATCAAAGCCATTTTGGTACAATGATTCCATTTTCTCCTGGTCTGGTGGGAACAAAGCTTGATTAAGTCTTATTAGGTTGGCCAGAGACAGCTGCAACAGAGAAAGAAGCTGTAAATTAGTTTATGAAAGCAACTCATCTAGATGTGACTGTTCTGTCATCTGATTCATGGAGCATATGTAAAATGAAAAGACCAGCAGAGCTGTGTCTACACCAGGAATTAACCACATCCAGGGTCACTGCTGAGCGCCAGGACAAACTGGCACAAACAGTCCACACACACAGAATTAAACTCACAGCATCCAAGGCAGACTGTCTGCCTGTAACACTGCCCAAAGTTTCTGAAACACTTCAACTTTGGAAACACTCCCAAAACTGTCTGGCAGAGTGGTAGCTGGCACATGTTAAACTTGTGCAAGGAAATATTTTGACAACTTACTAGTGCAAACAACCACATTCTTGGGAACATTCCCAGGCAATGTTTAACATATGAGTATAAATGTAGCTTGTACTACCAACAAATTAAGAACTACTCAGCATCTT
>NW_026623233.1:3665100-3713649 GCF_030028575.1 Malurus melanocephalus | reverse complement strand
ATTATAAACAAGTTTGCTAAACAGTATCAAAATAATCTTCATCATTTGAAGTAAGCAATTACTATAATTCTGACACTGAGAGAGGGAGAGAAAAAACTTCACATTCCAATATAGATAAATGAAGATGTTCAACTCTTCAATTTATGCAGATTGAAATACTGCTGAAAAAAAAATTTTCTTAGTGATAGTTTTCACAGTTCTAAAAGCAAAATGCATCAAATTGAGTAGTTTAAAATATTGCCTGGGATTCAGCACAAGTCTGCGCATGCATGACCGCAGAAGCAATGTGAGTGTGTAATTAATTTTCTGTCTCTAAACTAAACTACTCACCAGCTCATTTTTCATTCTCTAGATACAAAACACAACCAAGAAATATACAGTGAATGTATATATTTTCAAGATATATAAAATCAAAATCTCATACTTTGTAATCTTTACCAAATACTACCATGCTTAATATCTCTACATGAAACATTATAAAGATTCAAAAATTGGTCCAATTTAGAAAGGCATTACGTAATAGTAATTTTAATAAAATTAAGAAAACATTGAAAGATGCCTACAAAGACACTTAAAAAAAGTACTAACTATTGTTATCTTTCTTTCTAGTTGAATATTGTTGACCACTAGGTYTAGCACTATTTAACATTTTCTTTCAGGATGGAAGGAAGCAAAACTGTTGTTAAAGTTTGTGATACCAAGGTTGCAAAGACAGAAATYGCAAAAATGAAAAGCAGGCAATAAAAATCTGTCTCATATTTCAATATACAGAAATATTCCCGCAACTTCTAACAAAACTTCTGGAAAAGCAYTGTAGTCACAAATATTCACAAGCTCTCTTGCACAACACAGTGACAAGTCATGGTATTTAATTTCAAATGTTCAACTTAAACTTGCATTTTAAATTCATTTAGAGCAATTGATTTCAGCAAGTACAAAGAAGTGTTCTGTAGTTGTCCTCTCCTGAGGTATTCCATTTTATTTTTTTCTATAAACATTTTGCCTAGTCAAAGACAGCTGATATGTAAAGCAAACCTAATATTATTTACACTGATAAGCCTATTATAACTSGGAACAGCCTGCTATAATTTGCTCCATTTTGTAGTAGCTCAGTACTTTTCAAACTTTCTTCTTTACTCTATGTTTTCCTTTCCGTGTGTTTAAGGAAAGGTTTAAACTCCATTGGCAAAACAGAAAATGCCAAAACTTTATGTAAACTGTTGCATAAGCACAAAATAKACACTTAAACGTAACTGCAGAAGTACCTTTTAGTGTTTTTAAGTTAATAAACAAGATACTTACCATCATATCTTGTTTTGCTAATTTAACATATAGGTCCACACGCCCTTTATCTTGTGGGCAGATATCTAATCGACCACTGAAAGGGGAAATGGTCACMGTTCTTCCAACAGGCAAGATAGGAAGGCCATTGGTAAGGCCACCATCAACCCATTTCTATGGGAAAACAGAAATRCTTTCAAAGTAACACCAGTACAGTATGATCACAATGTGATACTTTCCCCTTCCTGACCCTGCCTACTCCACTGTCAAGAAAACTTACATGTTRCACTCTAAGAATACAATGAATAAGCTTCAGTATTTGTTGTAAATATCTAGGAACTGACATGTACACACAGATATTTGCATCAATGAGCAGTTGACATAATGTGCAAATTTGTGTGTGAGGTTTTTATCAGGCTACTTACAAGACTTTTTAGTTAATCAAAAAATAAAATGTCTATGGAATTTTTCTCAACGCATAAATGGAAAGACAAGACAGTTAAYATTACATATGAAACATATCAGATAATGTACACTCCTCTAGAACATTATTCTGATTGTGCAACCTCTATTGTCAATCTGTACATGCAGGTACTCTGACTGCAGAAGCTAAAACASACGACTCCTCTCCTCTGCTGTGATTTCTCTTCCAGAGTCTCATGTTTCCTTACATACACTACACAAGACAGCACTAGCTGSAAAGTGCAGGGTAGAGTTGGGAAGGAGCACAACAACCATGACACAAGCAGGAGCAGACCTACATCTGCTGCAGGAGCGGAGAGAAGAATAAGATCTATAGGCCAAATTTCATTCCAATATGAACAGGACAGCTGTGACACCTCTTAATAATGTATTTATACCTTCCTATTTCTTTCTGTGCTTACATGGATAGTCCAAAATTCAACATCAGTCAGCTGGCCAGATGGATTCACTGACATCATACATGAGGTCTGATGACCACATGCATCTTCATTGAACTTTAGATGTATAAAGTCAATTAGCAATTCTACACTCGCTTTATCATCAAGGGAAAGAAATTACTTCTAGCACATGATGTACCTTACCCTAAAGTAGATATTTATATAATATAATTGGGCTGAAAAAGTGCTTTTGTCTTCACTCATTATAAAGGAAACAAACATTAACTATGTAAGATGTAGAMCACTGCAGACACACAAAGCTGTGAAATGCTGCAGAGAAGTAATAAAATTAACTTCAGTGTTTCCTAAGAATTTGACCTCCAGGATATCATCCGTAAGTTACAATAACACAGAACAGCAAAAAGAAATAGCAAATTGTACTAGTACTTTCAGCACCAATCAAGCAAAAGACTGCTTTCCTGCTCTAAGTGATGTTCTATGTGCCAGTTTTACACCAAAAATTCCTGAAAACGCCACAGGAATTTAGTCACGAAAGTTTAAAAAACAAACATCATCAACAACAAGAAACCCCAAAAAACCTCAAAACAAACCAAAAGAACTCCCTCCCAAGAGTTGTATTATTGGCTGCTGGCAAGTAACTAGCTCTCGGTACAGCTACTACTATGCAGGAAGCATTAACTCCAGTTACAGTGTTTGTTCTTCAGCAGCCCCTGAGATTTTAATTTTATACAAATTTCTCCCAGTGCCATATTTAACTTCATGCAACCAAAGACTTCCCCTGTGAACTCCCCATATCTGGTGATACTTTGATTTACCCTTCAACACATGGATACAAAGCAAGGGGGTAGTGGAATCTGTCTGTCTATCTATCTATCCATCCACACGTGTGTGTTTACATGAACAGTTTCCCTCACACCATCCTTGTCTTCACTCTCTCGGATCAGTTTTATGCTCCTGATTTTAAAATATAAGGGTTGTGAGGGTTATAGAGGTTCTAGAGGAATCATTTGTATGAATGGGGAAGTGAGCTATCACGTAGTATTTCTCAGAAAAAAAGAAATAGACATTTTCATGTTTTAAAAATTATTCTTGAATAAGAAATACAAAATATAATATTGAAGTTACTTTCCCTTAAGACCAAATAGTTACATCATAAATGAAGAACACATAAAAAGAAAGTTGGCAGTTAATGAAAAATTACCTGTCCTTTAAATTCCACTGGTTTAGTTCCTGCATATACTGGTATAAAACTACTTGCTAGCAGGACCTACAGAGAAGACGGCAGAAAGAATAGAGAAAAAAAAAAATCAAGAAAAGGCAAAAAAGTAATTTTGAACCAATACATATTTTTATACATGTTTACCAGACAATATACAATATACAATAGTTTTACCTAAATCCATCATCCCAAAATGTCTTCTTGTATCTCAAAATGTGATTAAAATTATTGGATAGAGGTTTTGCTGTTTCTGGAGCAGTCTGCCCAGCCGTACCTTTACCCATGACTTGTATGGTGTGTTGACATGACCTACATCCAATAAAGTAACCTAACAAGCTCCACCCTCCCTGSTTCTGCAGCAGCCACCAACATTCAGACAGTTGTGCTCACGATACAGGYAGAGCTGAAGGCATGCACAGAAACAGATATTAGGAGCTGAACTGAAAGATCAGACTATATGARTGTATTCCAATGAGCAGTTATGTGTCACTTTATTAGTATTCCTAACCATCCTACTGCTACCATAGAAAATGAATAGAACAGAAATGGCTAAATCAATGAAAAAACTATTGAAGTACTAGTAAAATGTACATATTTCCAAGGTCATCCTGATGCTTCTAAACATCTCCAGGTTAGAAGACTGCACTGCAAAAACTCACAAATTAAAAGAATAATAATCTCCATGCTTGWGACCACTGTATACTGTAGCTAGAAATAACAGTGCATAACTTGTGATAAACTTGTTGCATAATTATATTTGCACAATGAAGTCCTACAAATTTTAAGAACTGACTGTCCACATAGAATATAATAGGGTTAAAATTTTAAAAATTATACTTTAAAGGCAAACTCCTAATGTATACTTTGAGTTTTTGTTATTTTTTAAGTGATAATGGCAAAGAATCATGTTTAACATATGAGTATAAATGTAGCTTGTACTACCAACAAATTAAGAACTACTTAATTGTGTCATTTTTTAAGTGATAATGGCAAAGAATCTCCTATTTGCTCTAGGCATCCACAAAGATAGGTAAAGAAGGAATTCCTTATTCTATTTCCTYCTTTATTCTGCTATATCTTATTATGTATTCCACTAAGATACAATCAGTTACTAGCAAGAACATTTGCTTTACATCATCTGAAGTGCTCCTACCATCTTGTATCAGCTTATGCATACAATCCCAATTCAAATTTAAAATGTGGTATTCAAATGAAGAGTAGGGCAGTAAAAGATATACTTTCCAGCTACAGTTAAAATGCAGTTTATATACAGTACTTAGCATTACATTATATCTATTATCCACAAGCACCTGTAGGAATTACCCAATTTTTTTAAAACCTTCTTCACTTTCTGTTGTGATGAAACAKAATATGAATGATATCAGTGAAATTAAGAGAGGCAAAAAAATTTACATTTTGAGACTCACTACTGTGTTCTCATATACTGCAACAATTAGTTACTTGTTACTTTTGAAAACACTTTTCCTATAAGGTAGAACTTGAATAACCAATGGAGAAAAACACRCACAAACACAAAGTTAATCTCAGCAAAATTTGTGAAACTGTAGGATCAAATTCTGCTTCCATTTTCCATGTTATGCTTGTAGCACCACTGGTAGTAGAAGTGGTTACCCGAGTTAAACCAGTGATTTTACTGTACAATTAATAATTGATAACATACTCTTGAAACCTTGAAGAAACTCCAGCATTTTTATTTACAACTGCCATATTCAACTTTATTACCTTAATGAGGTCCTCTCTGGAGGGAAAATTTGAAACCAAGTGATTTTCCCCACTCTTTGTGTTAGTGACTGACACATAGAGTCGGTTCTCAGCTATTTCATGAACATCAGAAGGAAGAATGGACTCTATGCCCTCCCTAGAGGAAAGAAAATACTCTGCATTACTCAMCATCTTTATTCAAAACCCCAAATACATTACGGGTGAGCATCTCACAGTACAGAAGAAATATGTGCACTCTGCATTTGCATTTGAGGAGCTCAGCAACAAAAGAGATATTAAAGAAGTATTAAGATAGGTACCTAAGTGTTTTCATAAAATCATAACCAGGCGTTACAGCACCAAAGTTCAATCTTCTGACTTCCTCTGCAAATCCACAGGCAAAGTGCTTACATTTCTAGAAATGAAAAATAGTAACCATTAAGTATGTTGTAGTGATGGGAAGGATGTTCAGCTGCAGTACCTAAAATATACTAGAGGCTAAAGGTTTAATAAAAGAGTTATAAGATCAGACTCAAATATTTTTCCATATGTGCTTGGTTTGTAGTATGACATGCATAACAAAACGTTGATTCTTTTCTAATGATTAATTTGTAAGAAAAAAAAACAGCCCTAATGAAAAAAACAAACCTATAAACTCTCACAAGGATACCACTTTAACAACCAAGGAAAGTTAAAAGCCCTTTTTCTATGTACTATATATATATTTCTATATACACTATATTTCTACATTTCTATGTACTATATTTTTATATAGGATGCTTCCCTAGACCACGCCATTACAAGAACAACCACTTAATTAAAATCTAAAGCAACCTTTTATTTTAAAGTCTACTTCAGTACTTAAACCAGGCACAAGTACCTTAAGATGCTAATAAGCAATTAAAAAAAAAAACCAAAAACCCACAACACTTTCTTCTCACTAATRCAAAAAACAAGCTACTAACAAAGATGCATATTTAATTAATAAAATAATATGAAAGTATTTAATGAATGGAAAACTATGATAGATGACATAGGGAGAAAAGACACTGCAGAAAACCAGGAAACAGTTTCCTGAATGGAGAACCTTTTACACAAGCATTAATAACTGGAGAAAAAGAGCTTGAAGTGTGACTCATAAGAACTCCAAAGGGACAGTAAAGGAGGTATAAAGGTATAATTTACAGGAGGACAAAGGTATAATTTATTTTTTAGCCATAACATGTTGAAACAATGCATTATGATCCTGAGAGCTTTAGACTCACTATTCAATATTTGTAATCCTTTTTTTATCCTTTCGTGTAGACTTCTCTAATGATTTTAGGGACTTTGGAAAAAACTAAATTCATTCTTATGCAACCTTCTGAAATTGGTACTTTAAATATATTATACCCATATTCACCTATATAACCACAGGAGAAAAAGCGTTTGTGTTTCCTGGATTATTAAGTCCCTGCATAAAGAACAAATAATGTTTCTAGTAACAAAATAAATGACTGAGTGACTAAGGAAAAGAAAGGAAAAAAAAGAGACACGAATGTATCCTACTGAGGAGGAGGAAGGTAAAGGATCTAATGAAAGGAAAACCAGGAAGGAGTTGGGGTGAGGATTAGCATGACATCTGAGCCAGCTGACTGAAGCAGTTTAACTTCCTCACGTCACTTCTATGACAGAGCACTCATCTAAGTGAAAAAGAGAAATGCAGCTCTTTCATCCACTTTCTTCATGTGTCATTTGAATACATGTATCAAAGAAGCTCACTAAAGAGGTTCATATCTCTTAAAGAAACAATCACTGTAAATATCTGTGCTACTTTATTTTGCATTAGTTAGATTTACACCTTTACTCCACCAGCTACTTGCCATTGCCAGCTTGAAGCCAATTAAAATACATAAAAGTAGTCACATGCACTAAGTCCTGAATTTGTTCCACATTCAAACAGTTAGGCTTCTTCTGCAGTCAATCTGCTAGAAAGAGGCACATTCAGATACCTCTTTCTTKAAATGCAGAAGAAATCCACATAATCCTACACAGAAGCACCTCAGAACTAATGTCTCAGTATCTAACATGCTTTAATAAAATTATGGGGAGCTAAGAGTACAGGGAGCTGGATGAATCCAAACCTAGGTGAATGACTGAAAACCACTTTACATATTACATGTGCTAAGAAGGGACTGTACCTAGACTCTCAATTGCTGCTCCCAAGAGACAACTTCTTAGAGCTATGAATYATTTCCAAACTTGAGTGCTGGAAGCTTTTACCAATACGTCTACATTTTGAACAGTGACTGAGGTCATGTTTAGCAATTGTAACTGCTTGATATCAAACATGACCAAAGTAATTTTAAAATAGTTATTTATCTAAGTAAGCCTCCTTAGAATTCTAAAGTCCCATTCATTTTGAAACAGTGAAAAAAATCCAATATATGATGCAAAAAGATTTGAAAACTGATTTAGAACAACAACAGACAGAACAATAAATCTTCAATTTGACATTTTCTYCAAGGTAAGGACAGGTTTCATTAGAGCTTTGAGACTAAGAGATGCAGAAAATCCTAATTATGGCTTGCCTAACACTGACATCTCTGGAGAGAGATGGGAAAAAAAAAGAAAAAAATAATTAACTGAGTAACAGCCGTATTTTCGGATATAAAATATTTCAAGTAAAGATAATAACATAATCATCTGATCTGAAAAGTTAATTCTATTCAGTATAGAACATTGCCTTTACCAAAATTCCATGAGAATTAGAAAAAAAAATATTCCCACTAATAAAAGAGGTCTCAATTTTCCAATTAAACAACCTAACAGAATAAAAAGTACATAAAAAGTGAAAATTACTAGAAAGTTCATGAAACTTTCTTCAGTTTGCAGTAAAATGWCAAATTTTTAAGGAAAAATACATTAGACTCAATGTAATATAGACTTAGCTTCTACAAACAAAAACTAAAAACTGTTGTAATGTTTTTACTTAGAAAGATCTTTGTAAGTTGGACCAGGCTAGGAACAAGTGCTCATACCCAGAGCCAGCAATAAGCAGAAAAATCTCCTTGGGCTAACAAAGGGCTGCCGTGCTCACCACRGAGGAAATTAAAGTCAGAGGTACACATTATACCAGGCAAACTTGAAACTGAACTACCAGTCAGAGGTAGCAGAAAGGGAGTAATGCCTGCACAGAATACAATGAGGTTCTCTCCACAACAGAGTGAAAGTTGCCGAATGCGAAGTCATATAAAGAATGCTCCCRGGGGAGTGGGGTGGGGGAAAGAAGCCAAGGGACAAAGCTACTGCTGAAAGCAACAGCATAGTTAATGCTGCAAGCTGAGTTCATATTCCACCAGAAACAACCAACCAACAAACAGAAAKATCAGTGTCAAAGTGGGGTTTGGCTGGAACTATTATTTGAATCAAATGAAGTGAAATAAGCAAGGCCTAGAGAAAGTTATCAAACGCTTACCGACTGAAACGTAAGTGTAACTTAGACCAAAAATCTACCAGCCTGTTTTTCCTGACAAAAATCAAAAATATTAAAGAAATACTAACATTTTGGCAATGCCTGCTACTCTACATTTATTAAGGCAAACTCACTACAGGCACTTCAGGAGAGCAAGGCAGCCTTAACCTGTGGGGAAAATCATGCAAACAGACACGAAAAACACCCTTAATTCTCTCCTGTAACACTGCAGTCATTGAATATAATCTGGTGTCTTGGCATGACACCATAACCATGGTGGCAAAGGAGTGCCATCTCTGGACATGAAACAGCCCAGACACCAGTCACAACAGAATGGTGAGGGACTTGATCTTATTGGGTGCTGTTAAGRTATGGGCTGCACTGAGTCTAAAGGAGATGCAAAAGTCTTTAACTCTGCTCAATGAAGCCTAGGCAGCAAGAAAATAATCTGAGCAGGTCTGTGGTGTTTATGAAGACACACTCCCATCCACCATTCTCATCTCCTTTCAGTAAAGGTTGAAAAGATGGTGCTATGCACTTGCGTGACAAAGCCTATTTCTAGCCAAGAGAACAATGATTCATTTTGTAATGTACCATCATTAAATAAATATACATATAATTAAATAAATATACATTATGGTATATTAAAGTATACTTGGTTGCCTACAATTCAACATTTACACACATGAGATTTGTAATCACATAGCTTAAAATATAAAGTTCATATAAAACATTTTTATCATAAACATTTTTGCTCATAAACATTTTCAATGAAAACACAGTGCAAGAGTCCTGATCCAAGCAAGTAACAAGAGAAAAGAACAAGAAACAAATATTTTAATAAACTTAATGGAAGATGATTATTTATAAAAAAAAATATGTCCTTTCAAAAATATCATGGCCTATACCTAAGAGTTTATTAATTTACCTCTATATTTTCTGGCACTGCTAACAAGACAACGGCAGCCAGAGATCCCGCAGAAGCTCCCGCAAAAGCTTTCACATTTCTCAGTAACTTCTTACCATGCCTGTGGAAAGCAGCTGCTGCCCCCAAGTGGTAAATGCCCAGAAAGCCACAAGCTGCAAACGACAGGTTGATGTGTCTCATTTGGGCTGTGGAAATAAAGCATCACAATCAGAAAAATTTTGTCTCACAATAAACATCTATTCTTTTGGCACAGAAAAGATAACATACCCTATCTATGTAACAAAGGCAGATTATCTGAGAACAATCAAAGCTTTTGGTTACTAAATACATCAAACGATCATCAGTTAGTTTAGTTAACTCCAAAACTTAAAATAAATCTAAAATGATCGTTAGCACAAATCCCATTTTAAATTAATCAAAAATATATACCCTTACATACAATGTAACTACACATTTTCATCTAATTTGTCAAAGAAATGCAAACAAAGAGTAGCTACTCAAAAGTGATAAAAGAATACCTTTGGAGAACAAACACTGTTAGCCACCTCTATTAAAAAATCAAATTAATTATAAAACTGGTGGCTACTGTCTCATCATGTAGCGACAGGACTGGTAGAGTGGAATCAAATTGAGAGAAAATTTAGATTGGATATTATTAAAAATTCTTTACTGTGAGGATGGTGAGAGTGGAACAGGTTGCCCACAGAAGCTGTGGATGTCCCATCTCTGGAAGTGTTCAAAGCCAGGCTGGATTGAGCTCTGAGCAACCTGGGACAGTGGGAAGTGACAGAGGGCTTGGAACTAGACAATAGTTAAGAAGGCTTGCAACCCAGGGCATTCTATGATTCTATGATCACATTCCCCTTACACAGGCAGAGCCCTTGAATCCATCATAATTCTCTACGAGATGAATTTTTTCTGTCATCTTTGAAACTCATTTGCTTACTAAAATTACTACAGCCAAATTTTTAAGGCAATTACTAGTCTGAAATAGAAAACCACGAAAATTGTTGCTATATTAAAATAAGAAGGAATTAAAAAAACCTCAAAGTAAAACACAAAGCCCTAAATGTATAGAAACACACACACACTGAAGGTGTCTAGGGTAGAATTTAAAATTAACAAAAAACCCCTCACAAATGGGAAACAAATTCAGATTATTAGGCATAGTTAATCAATAAAATAGAACACTGTATATTTTATTAGCTCTTCTATTTCTAAAAATAACTACATAATGAAAGCAAGGTATTCTACAGATTATACTGTACAGATGTAAGAGATACTGTGCACATTATCTTAGTATTGAACTAAAAATAACCCCATACTATACTTGGGTACATGTCAATATGAATGAGAATAAAAGACAGAAACTGTTGTATGAGTCCTGATGAAGAAAGGCAAACATGTACAGCAACATATTTTTGTTAAAGATACCTCTTCATCTCWGAAATGGGAAGAGCAGGAAAGATGAGGGTAAGAAACAGCTTTCAAAACCACTAGATAAGAAGATATTGTAAACCCAACTGCTTCACCCACAGTATGATTAAATGCAGACCTAATGATCTAACCAGGTTTGCTATTTTACTGAGGGAGGGAGGGAGGAMGGGAGGGAAGGAAGGAAGGAGGGAGGGAGTGAAGAAAACTAAAACAGACTGAAGTATGATGTCACAATGTGCTTCCTTTCAGGATAGTCAAACTCTTGGGAGTTTAACCAGCTGCTGCAGCTGTCTCTACACCTTCTACAAATCAGGAGCAAAGGTTCATTTGTACCACAGACCACTTCGACAAGAAGGTGAAACCGGTTAAAGCAACTGCATTCTTACATAGGAATGGAAGAACCAACTCTCATTTCTGTCCAAAATAGATCTCAAGATCAAGACACCAGTAACATGAAAYATTATAAGAAATCAAGATTACTTTTACATAGCTGATTGGTCAATAATATGTAAAGCATGAGTTCACCCGAAGAATTACATCTAAGAGACCTATGAAATGTAACTGAGAAATACAAGTGTACGATAATAAGGTTATGGAAATGACATATATATACACATCTAAACCTTTTACAAGGCTCATACTCTGAAAGGTATCGCTCCCTGCTGGAAAATGATTAAACATTCACAAACAAAAAGAAAAAAAAATCTGAAAACCAGAAAGATTGTCTAAAGTATAACTGCAGTAAAAACTTAGATTAAAATGTTTTGGTTTTTTTTWAAAAAGAAAAATTCCCTATAAATGTGGAAGAAAATCACATTTTCTTATATGAATGAAAAGAATATAAAGAAATGGCTGGTACATTTTTTCTAAAGTGAGAACAGAAAAGGAGGTTATGTGAACTGAAGAAACTATTTGAATCTCAGATCAAAAACTACCGAACACATCTGACTACAGTCAGATAATCATATCTCCTCTTAGCTGCCTTCATCAGGAAACTGTAGTTTCTTAAATGAGCTTTAGTCCTACCTAATTATCAGTTACTGGGAGTAACCGCTATTCTCTTTGAGTGTCTGGATACGTGGCATTCACTCTTTCATGTGAGTTAATTTCTTAACACTTAGATCTCACACATCTCTGCCTCCTTCATTTCACTACCCAAGAGACAGAAATTATTGAATGAGTATTCACATCAGTTACTTGACTGAAAAAAGGTCTCAGTGAGAGACGAACACACAAGAAAAAAACAGCACTACAATTTCAAGTCAAGGAATACTGCTCAAGAATGCTTCTAGTCTCATTCTCTGCGTAGACTGATTGTAAATCCAAAAAGATCAAATTAATAAAACCTAAAAAGAAGGTAATTCTTTTTTAAGTGAACTGGAGAACTTGACCCACTGGATTTGTATGGCATACAATACAACAGTGTTTTGCAGATTCCCCCAGACAACCTCAAATTAAGAATAGCAATTATATAGCTGTGCTATCCAGGCACTACATTTCTTTTAATTAGGACCAATTCCCAGATATACATTATGTATTTCTCACACACTCATGAAATTTAAAAATTCCTCAGTACAAATGTTAATTGGCAGAAGACATTCATGCTCAAACGTACCAGTGGTTACATCTAGCTGTGTGACTGAGAAATGGGGTATGCAAATACATCTAACAACCCTCTAAGTGGGTAAATAATAAGAAAGAAAAATCACTGAATCACAGAATTATTCAGGTGGCCTCTTGCCCAACCATCTCATGCTCAAAACAGGGTCAGATACTAGATCAAATTTAGTTCCTTAGGGATTTAATCCAGTTGTTAACTTGAAAATCTTGTAATGCTTAGCTCCTGTGGGATAGCTAGCCTGTCTGTTGCTGGGTGGAACAGTCAGGTTTTCTTTCATTTGTTTGGAATATTAAAATCAGTAGAGTATTGCAAATATTCATCATTACAGAGAAGAAACAAAATTAACATCTTCAATCAGTACTATGCATCCACCTGCAGGAAAGTGGGTGGAACTGAGGCCTCTTCAATGCATCTGTAACAAAGCACTTAATCTACAGAGAGCACCGATGAACAAAGATGAGACATAAATAAGAATCATAGTTCTATAAGGAACTACTTGCTTCACAGATGCAGTCAAGCAATGTTGTTTCATCTTGCAAAGAAATCCCCAAAGAAGAGGAAARCATAAGAAAGCATTCATTAGATGAATGTCCTGTAAAAGTCAGAAAGGCAAGAAACAGGAAACCAAGACACTCACTTTTAAAAGAATACAAATTTTCCCATTTCTTTTGATTCTTGCATATATGCCATGGCATCACTTGATTTGCAAGTTATAATGGTGTATTTCAGAGAAAGTATGATTCAAAAATGTCTTTTGCTTTGATGATCTGGTAGATCACTGCCCTTTTRATCAAAAAAGAATAGAATGGTTATAAAAACTCCAAAGAGGAAACAGAGGGAAATTTAATTAAGTTTACATTATTACTTTCCATGACAATTTCTTATAGAGTAACAGAAATAGGGCACAGTCATAAGTGGACACAAACCACTTCTTTCAGCAGCCTGAGCAGAGAGCAGAAACTTGCTATCTTAGAAATGGTATAAAATACCTGTTTCACAAGMCTTCAGAACAAATAGAGACTTGAGCACAAATTGTGACTCTATTACGGATATTATAATAATACAAACTTGTCATATTGGCATGTCTTATGAAAACATTTCAATGAACCTTAAAAGATGCACATACTGTAGAGATACGACATAAACAGGACATAGCAAACACTTTTAAACCTCTTTTTTTTTGGAAAATGTTGCCATTTTTCATGATGGGCAAAATTCCAAATATAAAAGATTTCAACTGGCTAAGGGGCTAGAAATGATTCTGTTGTCTACAAGAGAAAAAAACAGAAGCATAAGAAAAGATATGTACAAGAAGAACACTGGGGCTGTTCAATTTCATTATTTCGCAGATAATGCAGAAGCATTCACAAATAAATATAAACCTAAGAGTTCYCTCTAAAAGATTACCAATCTCCGGGTGAAAAATAATCCTCTCTGGTGATTAAAAATGTACTGGGTGGTGGGGCATTTCTGTTTACTCAGCAGTAACTCATCCATTTTGTAATGCAAACCTTCAAGGGAATGCATGTAAGGGGACAAGGCTGTACAGAAGAATTATGGTATGGTACCACACAGCTTTTTCAAGACAGYACTGGCTTTCTGATTGTCATGTGCAAGAAATAGCACAACAGTTTCTCATATGGCTGTTTCCTGAGCAAAGTAATTACAAAAACATTGTAACATCCCAGTGTCTCAACCTGTCATAACTACCTMCCTGTCATCCCCCATGTCAACAAAAGCTGAAAATGCCCAAAGCAACTGAGCACGAACACCTTTACAAACAAAATCTAAATATACATAGAATGCAAATGACCAAGCACCCTGAAGCACAGGAGCTAAAATGTATGATGTGTCACAGCATATTTGAGGGTTAGTTACCAGGAAAGTATGACAAAACACACAAAATCACAGAAAGAACTGTTTAGCTCAGCAGCACTGCTAAAATAAAGGTCATAAGTGTAATGACTAATTTAGCTGAATCAAAAATCACCACTGACACAGAAATGTTTCGGTTTTCACATTTCTAACAGGAAGAAATAGTGCATAACAATTCATAGCCTTCAGTGAATATAAGAGTTAAATGAAGTTGAAGGAAAAAAATAAAATAGAAAGTACATAATCTAACCAGCCATTAAGAACCTTAAGAAATACAYGAGTTTTTGCAAACTGCAGCAATTGCATATAATCTCCATAAAATTAAAAAGAAACACATCACATGATACAAAACTTTCAAATTAAGATCTTAGATCATCTGGATCCTTAAGGCAAGATGTCAACTGAGGGCAGGGAAGGCTGACTTYTTGTGAAGAGGGTGTCAAAAGATTCAATACCTTCTAATGAATTTTGGCGTCCATCACATACTCCACTGGGTCCTTTTTCAACAGCTATTTTGGTTTCCTCTGCACTAGTAGCCATTTTTCTATCAATCACTGATTGTTTATCATTTACCTTGGACACCTGCAATCACAGAGCCAGATACGATTATTAAAAAGAGAAACAACAGTAAATMTAAAATGGCACTACTTAAAAATAAACAGATTAATAAAGTCAATCAAAATAGTTGTAAGAGCCATCTAGATGAATTTCCCAATTGCTTAGCCCCCACTAAACTAGTTCAAACMTCAATGTTCCACTACTTACACTTGCAGCAATTTTTCTTTTAAAGATAAATTCAACTAGATATTGAAAAACACTGCCATCTGGATATGCCAGTGTCTAAAACAGGCTTTAATTTTGTGTCTTTTCCAACTTTTTTTTATGTCTACAGATTTTTTATAACAAAACGTTTATCTTTTTATGCTCCCTTACCAGCTCATTTCCCCTCCACCCTCTATTGCACAACATTGCATCTGTAAGTAATTTTCCAGAATTCTCTGGAAACTGTCACTGTAACTAATCAGTCTGTCAGTTATCATGCACTACTATCTGAAATACAGTTTGAAGAAAATTGACATTTCTCCTCAGCTGAGAACTGTAAGACTCAAAATTTCACTCTGAAACACTGGAAGTCCAGCACTTATTGCTGCCTGCCCCTTTACCTTGATAAACTGAAGGTATCTGAAATTCATAAATAAGGCTGCAAAATCAAAAGCTTAGCTCTGTAGAGTCTAAAATAAATTATTTTATCACTGTATCTATCACTGTATCACTTATATCTATAAAGCATCACAAAAATACTTACCTCTAATTTAACTCTGTTATGTGGCTCTCTTACAGTGCAATAGTTYGGCATTCCAATCTGGCGCTGATGAGTTTTGGGAAACACGCAACTACACAGTTGGCCTTCTTTCAACTGCAGCAACAGTATCTGTGCACTGCAAAGCCTTTTGGCAGTCCACATTTTATTAAAAGTGATCTCTGGRTCCAGACGATGTGGTAACCAAACTTATATTCTCAGAAGCTGTTTTACCATGAAGTTACAAAGGAAGCATCAATAAATAGGTGAGCTACGACACCATAAAAGCACACGGCAGAAACTTTCTTTTAAGAATAACCTATTTAAAAGACATAAGGAAAAAAAAAGAGCGGTTGAAAGGTTGAAAGAGCGGTTGAAAGGTTAGTTGCACATCAAGGCCCTGATACTGTAACAAGGCCCTTCTCAACAAGGCCCTTCTCATACCCAGATCACTTAAAACACAGAGGCATTAACAGCTGATTCATTCGACAATGAAACTGTTTTGTTCAGTATCTCCCCTCTCTCTCCCTCTGGACAGTTCCCATCTGGTACACTGTTGTTCAGCACTGACCATAAAGTCAATTATTCATTTCAGAGAAGAAAGGACTAAAACGCTTCATAAGGCAGAACCCTAAGCGAACAAACTCTCCCTTAACAACGTGAATACACCCCTTCTTCTACCTCAGCTGAAAATTGTGGATGCAATGATCCAGCRACTTCAAACAACCTGCTCGCTAAAACGAAGTGCTGATGTCAAGATCCCAGCAGGAGACACTCCAGCATGCTGCTGGAACACAGCAAATCTTGTAATCGGCTATGCCACAAGGATAGCACAGGAGTTACTCACACAYCCGTGTAAGCCTGGTTTACACCTTGACCATAAAGAAGAACGCATGGAATTGTGCTGGAAAAGCAGGTTCCTGCCTGACCACCACCACAAACAACCCCAGCGTGACCGTGGGCCGGCGAGGTCTCAGCGGAACACTGCCAAATTTCAACTTAATCCTATCCAAATAAGTGAGTTACAAGTTTTCTGTTTCATCTCGTGAGCCAGGAGACCAGGCYTAGGGTGCAATTGGATTTTTCCTACCTCTTTTGCTTAGCAAACAACCAACACAAACAAGCAAAATAGAGACGAAATGGCGAGACAAGTTTTTTTAAAGGTAATAAATACAGAACGCGAAGTGACAGCCGCGGGGCACACAGTAACAAAGTGCAGTCACTGCGCCTTCTAAACCAGGACACTTACAGCAGGCGGACAATTCCTACGTGGGACACGGCCTTTCAGAGGTCAGTCACCTCAGCTCCGTCCCGATGTCCGCTGACTCCCCCCGCCGCAGGCTTCCCGTGGGGCTAACGCGGCCTACGCGAGGCTGGGGCGGCACCGTGCCGGCCTCAGCCCCATGTCCCCGGCAGCGGCGGATTGCCGGCGGGACGGGGAAGTCGCGGGAGGTGACGGGGAGGTCACGGTGGGGGTGGCGGTACCGGCCGGCCCTGCCCCGGCCCCCGCGCCTGCGTAATGCGGGCCCGGCGGTGGTGTGAGCGCGGGGAGGAGCGGCGGCCCCGGGCCCAAAGCCGCTGAGGCGGCATCGCCCCGCCTTCGCCTCCGGGCCGGCGGCGCTGGGCGTGTCGGCGGGACGGTCCGGGCCCCTCCGGCACGGCCCGGGCTCCTCCGGGGACTGTCGCTGCTGTCGTGTGGGCGGGTGTCCGTCCGCACCCCCAGCACCGCCCTTGTGCCGCGCCCCGCSTAAGAGAGGCCTGTTGCTGACAGGGTGGCCTCGGGGCAATAAAGATTAAATTCCAGCCCTGCTTTTTGTTGGTTTGGTTGGTTGGTTTTTGTTTGTTTGTTTGTTTTTTGTTGGTGGTTTTTTTTGGTTTTTTTTTTTTGGGTTTTTTTTGGTTTTTTTTTTTTTTGAGTGTTTGCGTTTCACTAAGGTGAGTCCAGTCACCGTCCTGTCAGGCAAAAGGAAGAGCAAACGGCAGCCAGATTAAAGATGCAGGAGGGAGGGCAAACGTGTCTGTAGGACAGACCTATGGATGTGTGAATCTGGAATCTGACTGGGGTTAAAATTGAACTTATGAAAAAAACAAAAACTGTGTTAGATATCACACGGATTAATCTTCTTCACCCGTGGCATCTTTSCTTTTTTCTACTATTTGATAGATGCTGGGGTGGATTTGGGACAGGMGGTGCAGCTGTGTTGGTGGAACCTTGGCACCCTCTGTTGTCTACAGGGTCTATTCAGAGTTTAGCCATCCTTTCAACTGCTAAAGAGCAATAGTTACAAAACAGAGCCCTGGGACTGTCTTACAGCAATGACACCATCTTGTGGAGTTACTGCCTGCTCATTTCATCACCCTGCACTCCGTCCTGGTGTTTACAGGATGGRCTTTTAGATGAGAATGCTAGATGAGACCTAGTGGTGAAAAAAAAAAAAAAAAGTCTTGGCTTAATTATAGCCAGAGTTCTAATTTTTAGTTGTCAGTACTATCATTAAGACTAACCTGCATCTAAATTAATACTTGGTTGACATCTGTGGCAAGTCAAAAATGTCAGGAGCACCTTTCTTACTCTTTTACATGTGGACTCTTACCCTCTTGTTCCTTCTGTTCTGTATCTGATCTATTAATGAATTGGAAAATCAGTGATGTAGGTGAAGCTTTCTGAGTTGGTGAGAATTAAACCTGTAATCTGGGATAGTAACAAGTGTAAACACAGCAAGTCATTGCCAAGAATAGCAAATGACATGGTGTCTCAAATGTAGCAGCTCTCACGGAATCCCTGGGGTTGCAAGGAACCTCTGGASATCATACTGTCCAACCCCCTTGCCAAGGCAGATTTGCCTGAAACAAGTGACACAGGATTGCATCCTGGTGAGTTTTTAATATCTTGAGAGAGGGAGACTCCAGAACCATCCTGGGCAGCCTGTTCCTGTGCTCTGCCACTCTCGGTGGAAAGAAGTTCTTTCTCAAGTTTAGGTGGAACTTCCTGTATTTTAGTTTATGTCCATAAAAGAGAAACACTCATGTCTCCTTTGGCCTTAAGACTTCTTAAGGTCATTGAGGTGCTGGAGCATGTCCAGAGAAGGGCAGGGAAACTGGTAAGGGATGTGGAGTGCATGCCCTATGAGGCTGAGAGTTGAGGTTGTTTAGCCTGGAGAAAAGGGTGACACTCAGTGCCATAGTCTAGTTGACATTGTGGTGTTCAGTCACAGGTTGGACTCAATGATTTTGGAGGCCTTTTCCAGCCTGGCTGATTCTGTGATTCTTTGGCTTCTCAACTCAGTCCATTCTCTTTCCCACAGCTAGACATAGTCAGACTCTTATCCTTCAAGTATCAAAGCTTATTTCATCTGCTGCATGTTCCTGTTAAGATAAATTTATCCATATTCAACCTTTTTGATAATATGATACAYGTCTTTCATTCTTTGCTCCTTTAGTATTTCTTTGTAATACTCTGACATATTTTTAAGAATAAAGTGCACTAAAGAAAGCTTACATGAGTTACAAAAATGTTTAAATGGATTTACAACATGTTGTTTGTCAGAAYAGGTATTTTGGAGCACCCTTACTGTAAAGGAACACAGCATTTAAAAGTGTATGTGAAATCATTTCCCAAAACAGCTCCAGGAGCAAAAGGAGCTTTTGGTAACAGCCCTTGAGCTTTGTTATAAATTGGTCAGCACAATTAAGTTGGTTAGTGAAGTGACTACTCGACCATGTCTCTGTCAGTAACACTGAATTCTTACTTCAGAAACTTGAGGCCCACGTTGAAAATGAGGAGACATAGAAAGAAAATCATTGAGGGTGAAATTTTACTTGAAATTCCTCTTTTATATACTGACTAAGATGTTATGTGTCAGATTCAGACTGTATATGAAAAATGTCTCCTTTAAATAATAAATTTTAAAGAGGAGGATTCAAGATTCTAGTTATGGATAGATGTCATTTAAGGATTTAATGCAGTTTTTTGCAACATTAATTCAAATTGGCCTATATCCAAATGCTGAGCAATGGATTGAAATATTCAAGAAAATGTAATGATTTATGACATTATATTAAGATTTATGGCAGAAATGTGTAATGCATTTGGCATTGCAAGGAAAAGGATAAACTTCTTCTATAAGATAAACATGTGCAACTGATACTCAAAGCTATGGGTTTGACTGGTGTCTGCTGAAAACGAATTCATTTACTTATTTCCACTGTCACAGTCATCTCAGTGCTAAGTGAGGCTGTCTAGCAGTCCATGCAAGTGTCTGTGCCTGAGAATACCACATCCATTGCCAAAGGTACACAACCATGGCTCAGAATTCTGAGGAAAATGCTAAGTTGCAGGTGGGGGGGGGAAAGAAAGTCTGAGGAGGAGGTTCATGTGAGATGAGAAAGCTGAAATTATGGATGGTGTAAGACAAGGGAAAGCTCCGACATGGGGAAGTATAAAATCATCAAGCAAAAACAGGGTGTCAGAGGGAGGTACTGTGTGACTGTGTGTACTCCAGGGAGCTGTAGGAGCTGTTCTTTCTCCTTCCTGACTTTTGTCTGCCTGGCTAGCAGAGACTGCTTATGTTTTATAGAAGGTGGTGAGCACATTAATTCCTAACATAGTAGTGATCATTTGGGTATGATAACCAATAATTTTTATACATCTAAGCAGGGCATATCCTGATCTCACAATCACTTTGTGCTTGGCTAAGATATCTGAACAGAGACCCAAAGAGGAATGATTACAGGACACAAAATTTGACAGATAAAGCAAATATGGTAATTGTACCCAAAAAAAGTGAACTCAAAAGAAAAAAGGTGCTTCCAGATGAAAAACAGATGGCTTTGGAGGGAGACTGGTGACCTGGCCAAGAAGTCAAGCAGAAACTCAAAAATTCTGTCTAAAAAACAAGCAAACAAAGGAAACCACAAAACAAAACAAAGGTTCAGAATTGCCAAGGGTTTCATTTGGGGAAAATAACAATGAAAAGTCTCCAGGGAATCATAAAACTATATATTAGTTATATATATATAAATCACATATATATAAATTGTATATATATAAATATAAATAATTATAAAACAAATGTAAAGCAGATTTTTGTCGTATGTTAAAAATTGTCTTTAGGAATTTCCTAGTAATCTTATGACCTATTGAACACAACATGGGAATATTTAATGAAATTGGGAACAATCACCGCAAGGGTAGTGGGTTTGCATTTTTGTTGGGTTTTTTTCTCATCTGTTTTTGCTGATTTTATTATAGCTGAAGCCGTGGATCTAATTGTCAATGAATATTTTCTCAGGCAATCTAGAATTGCTCTTGGTTCTTTAATTACCCCCAAATTTTTATTTTGCATCCCAATAATGTATGTTACTTCATATGAAGAGTTATCTTCCGTAAATGTCCATGTAGTTCAATAAAGGCCCAACAATTTTTTTTTTCTCCTTGTTTCTTCTTATATAACTAGACAGTTTGATATTTTCCCTCTCAGTGTTTGACATCTTGGGTGAGATTTGTCAGAGGAATGCAGGCGTGGGATACAGTCTAGACATGAGTATTTGACTTAGTCATTCTAAGCTGCTTCATTGGTCAGTGAAGAGAAATAGGCACTTTTGGAAAGGAATTAATTTCAACATCAAGTACACTTTTGAAATATGTTAGATGCATCATTTTCTAAAAATGCTTATTTTTCTTTATTGACATTGAGGAAAGTTTGGGAGGACCACCTCAGAGGTAAATGATTGAAGTTTTGCAAAAGGAGCCTCTGTCCTGGCAACGGTGTAGACTCACTTGGCTGCCAAATGCTGAGTCTGCCATCGCTTGGAATTCTGAGGTGAGATGAATTACTGTCTGGAAGCCMGAGAGCAAAACCTGAAACCATCCATTTAATAGAAAACTCGGTCAGAAAATGGACACTATAGAAGGGAAATGGCTCAGTGCTTTTAAATCACTCAATCAGCTCACAATTTGTTTCATTTCATTTCCTAACACATCATTTAAAGTGTCTACTTTTGCATTTCATCTTTTTCCTCTTGTCACAGCCTTTGTGGATGCCTGTGTTCAGGTTCACAACTGCCGTGCCCATGAAGAGGTTGCCCAAAAAATGGGGGTGCTCCATCCCTGGGAGCATTCAAGGACAGTTTGGATGGGGCTCTGAGCAAGCTGGTCTAGTGGAAGCTGTTCCTGCCTAGGGCAGAGGGGTTGGAACTAGATGGTCTTGAAGGTCTCTTGCAACCCAAACCATTCTATGATTCTGTGATTTTGTTCCTCTGAAAATCCTTTTGGAGATGTTGGTTTCTTGTTTCTTCTGTTAAATACAAGCTACTGAGGTTCAGCGCAGGAATGAGAACACTGATGTAAACAGTGGAAGGACTTAATCATCAATGTTGATGTGTAGGCTACCATTTCTTTCCAAGTTCCAGTCTGATATGCAAGCAGTTAAGGTTTTTTTTTTTCATCTTTCACAGTCCCTAATAATTCAGCTTCAGGATATTGATAAGTTGCTGCATTTTTGCCTGATTCCCTATGATTTTTTTTCTCCCCACAGTCTTGTACTAACTTTATAAAAATAATTTTTATGTGGCTTGGTAMAGATTTCAAAATCTTTATGCTATTGATGACTTCCCTGTATTGCATTATGCGTTGTATATTCAGTTACCAGGAGTTGATATTTTTCGTCTAGTTTTTTTAATCTTCTTGCCATCTCTTCTCCTTTGAGCTTTTATCTCACCTTTCCATTGTTTTATCTTACCTTCTTTATATTTAGATGTTAAAACTATTAAAAGTGTGTACAGTGGCAATTATTATAATTGTGCTTACATCATATCTTTATCTAAGTATTTCCCATACATCCACTACATTTAGTATGAGATGTTTCTAAAAATAATGCTGTTTGTAACAACATTTGTCTTTCAGTGACTCACTAAGCAAATCATCACTCAGTTCATTTTTTGTAATATGCCTTCTATCAATTTATTAGTCTTTGTTAAGCTTTTGTCCACATATGAACAGTAAAGAAAATTAATCTAAATAMACTAATGGTGTGAATATGAAGTGAATTAGTTAGGCCTCATTAATTCTTTGAAGCTACTGATTCAAAATCAAAAAGGTCATGGCTGAGTTTGTAGATGTAAAAAATGTTTGGATATTAAAATAGAGCTCTCAAGGCAGATTRAAGCATTTTCATCTTTGTTTTCTATTTCTATGCATAAAAAAGTAAAAAGAACAGATAAGGCTTTGATTCATATGCTTAGACAGAAATTTGATCTTTGAAAAAATTAAAAAAAAAAGTAATTGAGGTAAAAGACAGACTCCTTAGTAAGGACATAAATGAATGCTTTGCTTTTTAGGGTGAGATTTTGGGGCTTCCTATGACCTATATTATSTCCTGCATGGGAATAGCTTCCCTTCATGTTTGGATTTCCATTTGGCAGTATGTGATGAGTCCACGCAGCCTCGCAGGGCTCACAAATAGTTTTTAGCAACTGATGGCACTTGTCCACTCTTTCACCATGTAACACACCTCAAGAGCACATAATCTCTTTCTGCTACCTGCAGATACTATTAATTACACTGTCATTGACATTTAACTGAAATGTCTCCTTTTCTGTTAGAGACAGCATGAGACTGCAAGAGGAAAGCTGTTTGTTGATTTACTATGTCAAAATACTTTTTATCTAAAAATAACACATTCACAGGAAATTTTGGCAAGTTCAGCGCAAGACAAGAGAAAAATTACTGAGCARGGTAATAGAAAAGGGCTTTGAGCAACTGAATAAGAGTTTATATAGACAGAARGGAAGAGAAGATAAAATTATCTCATTTCCAATTAATACTTTTATCTGTTTTGGCATRTATGGTATTGGATAATTTTTTTAAATATCAGAATTGTCTGTTCTGAATTCTGCTGTGCTCCTTCAGCTCTATATTTCACTTCATAATTTATGCTTTTATATTTTAAYTTTACTAGCTAATATCATCTCTATCACCATAAAATGAGTAAAGGACTTTATTGTATAGATAATTGTCAGTATCATTAAAAGATATTGAACAACATTTGCATAAGACAAAAACTTGTTAACTGAAGCTTTTTTTACATTACTGTAGTACATAAAGATCAGATTTGATTTGTACTCTATGGTAGAGTGAAGCCATAAATATGATGAGTTTGCATGACCTTTCCTTTCTTAGGAATCTCACACCAGTCTCACAGAATGATTGCACTTTTAATGTAATTATCTGGTTGAATTACTTGAAGTAATTGACATGGTTGATGTTCTAGTAATAGACACGTGCATAAATACAATAAAGTTATGCAAAAAAAAGTAGTTTCAGAAAGGGGCAAAGAAGATTTGACATTTCAGTCCTTCAAAGCAGCCTGCCTGAAGTTCATGTGCTGGATGATTTGTCTATGCCCTACACTTCCCAACCGTGACTCCAAGACAATAACCATTACCAGACTCAAAGCAATTTAGTGTGCTACTGAAGCCCGACAAATAAAAAAAATGTTAAATATCAACATTTTAGTAATGTTTAGTTTAAACTACTTTACATCTAAAAAAATCGAAAATTGAATCTGCCACTGAAATATCTTTGGTGTAGTAATATTTTGTGACAGATTTCACTGAATTTTCCTGAGAGGTAAAGGTGAACTAAGTGATTATTTTGGTAATTCTRTCTACCAGGGGATCAAGATTTTTAGGCAGGGATTTTGAGAAAATGTTATCCAGTTTTCTGCCTGGGTTAGTATATCCTGAAACAGGTGGGAAGCTTCCTGCTGGAAAATATAGGGATGATGAAGATACAACAGTTTTAATCAGAATTGTATGAAAAGGATAAAAGAACGTTCTGCTTCCATAAATTATGTTGCTTTGTTATTGTTTTATAAATATCTCTAGGATGTGAATTTTTGACATAAAAATTCATGTTTAGTCATATTATTTTTTATCTCCCTCATGTGAGTTTGATATGCAAATTCAGTTCAGTAGACATTTAAATAGCTTAGCTCCAACAGAAACTGTGGAAATATACCTATCCTGAAATAGCTAAGTGATGAAAAGATCATCTGAATTGAAATCTGTTCCAGATGGGGCAGATCTGGGTTTAGAATGAAGACTGTTATCTAAACACGAAGTCACTTGGTGGGAGTCCACTCTATACTACCAGAAAAGCCGTCCTGAAATTTTTTTTTAAGGAACTCGTCATTTGAATGATTTTACTCCTGTAGATAAAAAAGAATTGTCTGAAAAATTCTGGTTTCTTTGTATGTCRATGCTATCTGACTATAATTTCTTGCTGTGTATCCTCAGGAGCCTTTGCAATAGCTTGATAGACAATGCATAAGGAATATCACAGTGTTTTCCACTGTAGGGCGGGGACAGGGTCAACACTTCCTAAATCCAGGTTACATGTGGCAGCAAGCAGCAGGAGCTGCCATCGAATGACAAGTTTCTGACTCTGCTTGTTTGGAATCCTAAGCAGGAGCAATGAGCTCTGCCTGTGAGCTAGGACTTTTCACTTCTCAGCCCAGACGTTCTCATACAGGGCTTTTCACTTCTGTAAAGCTGAGGGAAGACCAGAGCACTTTGGGAWCAATAGAATAATTTCAGAGTGCAGGAATTCTTACAGGTGAAATCAAACTAAAAAATATTTCTCTCCTTAAGAGCACTCTTTAAAATGTAGAACTTTCAATGCAATTTACTCGTTTATATAATAGCTTTTAAATGTTTTAGATAGCTCCTGGTAAGTTTTGGCATCAAAGTATATGTATACCCTGACTGATGTTTTGATAGGAGTCAGACCATCTAAAAAGATTGTTTATTTACAATTTCATAGTTGTCTTCCTCTGTATGTCTGGCACATTCACTAGTTTGAGTGGCTTTCATTATGACAGTCCCATGTTCATATAATATGCATGCAACTAGAGGTTTCTGTAGTGAGAGTTGTCAGTGAAACACATTGTAAACACATGTAAATTAACCATGTGGCCATACAGGCTTTGCACTGTGAAAAGGTTAAGTTTTTTCAGCAAAAATCTGTGCCATTCTTGCAACTATCTGGGGAAAAACTTCTTTTTTTACATTWCCTTTTTTACTAAATGTAATCTTAGAACTTTTTTGGCATTTTTGCTACAAAAAGGTTTTGCTTATCGTCCTTTAGAGTATGATTCATTGCATTTTAAATTAAGATTACCAGATTGTATTTGGACAGTTTCTGGATATTTATGCTTTCCAATCTGGTGAATCCAGAAGTAATTAATTCTTGTCTTGTAATCTTGAATTGTACAAAATGAAGAAATTTGCATCTTTTTTTTTTGCTCAGTCTGTGAGTTACAAAAACCCTCAAATGAGATAACCCTCTATCATTTTATCCTGCTTCTGGAATAGTTCAAACGGTGTGATAATGTTCTTGGTATAAGTTTGATTGCAGGTTTGCGTATCTCCATTCTATTTTCCTTTTCTGTGYGATTAACCTCTGCCTGCCTAATTTCTAATGTGTAGAATGGAAAAACTTTTATGACATTGTAAATTTTAAATTTACAGAAAGAAAAACAGAACTGAGATTAAGTTGAAACATTTACTAAGCATCTAAAATAATGCTCCCTTAATATGAAGGTCATGTAAGAGCAGAAATAATGGCAGTTATTTAAATTTTTGATGTCAGAAGTTGATCTGGGTATGATAGAGTGTAAGACTGCAGTAGAAGGAAGGAAAGGTGGTTTACTTGAACCTGGGACCTCAGGACTGTATGATTGGATCTTCTGAAAGGATATAACTGTGTATAACCTTTACTAAAGTTTCAGTTTTCACTGCTTTTCTATTTTGAATAAAAAAATTATATAATTATAAATTAAGCCAAGGAAATGTTAACATGGAACTAGATTTCTAATTTTTAAGAAAATTAACAAACTCCAAAAGGCCAGTGCTCTTTTATCATACCAGATCAAGGATCATTCTTATGCCAGTTGCTATCTTTTMGCTGCTCACTCCTGATATTCTGTGTTTGTAAAGCTGGAGTGAAACATCTTCTTGAGTGTTTGATTAATTTTTAGCATTTTCAGTCAGAGAGAATGGATAGATGCCTGGAGTCTAATTTCACTCAGATGTGCTGCATTTTTTCTCTGCATTTTTTTTGCTGCTTTTTAAAGAAACATAAATAGTTAATCATCTTTCCTCATTCAGCTAATGAAATGAAACATTGTCTTGAGCTGTTTATAAGCAACAAATCAACACATATGACTTACCAGGATTAAACTTTTTCAGCTGTGCCCTGTTGCTTGTCAATATGTTGTATTTACTTTGTGGAGCTTCTATTTAATATACTTGCAGAGTTTAACATGGTGGGGAAACATGACACTTAACTAATTCAATCAAATATTACCTGCCAGCAACCATGAAATCTCCTTGCTTTCTCTTTTTATGACATTTTGCCTTAGTCAAGCTTCTAGTCTGTGAACAATTTCCACAAATCCTTCAAACTGCCTAGTTTTAACAGTGCACTTGGGATGAGCCAGCAGTCACTCTAATGATTCCACTGTAGCTGCTCCAGAGGGGCACCAGCCCCACACCTGAGTGTCAGAGATTCATGTTGTCTTCTCATCTTTCCGACTGTCTGCTCCATAATCCCTGTCTGAAACCTGTCAAAGAGGGATGAGCATCCATTATTTGTCAAAGTAGCTTCTGTAGGAATGGTAATAGTGGGGTTTTCTTTTTCCTTTATCTCCTGTTTTCTACATTATGAGTTGGTTTTGTTATTTTGGGTTTGGGTTTTTTGTTTTTTGGGTTTTTTTGTGTTTTGTTTTTCTTTTTTTTTTTCTCTGATTCAAACAATATTTTACATTTAGCAAGGGTTTTAGAAAGCATGAGTATGTCAGAGGAGATGCTTCCTCAAAGGGCTAAAGAAAATACTATGGAGAAACAGAGGATCTGTTACACCTGCAGGGGGCATTGCAATACAAAGAAAGGAGCAATGAAAGCTTCCAACCAACGTGTCCGATAACATTTATGACATTCGACTGTCAAGTTTGGACATCTTTTGTCTTCTCTTTCAAAAAGTGTCAAGTTGTTTTGAAGATATTAATGACCTTTTTTTCCTAGTGGTTTTGAAAGAAGTTTTAAATTACATTTGGAAGGATAATTTCCAGTGTTTTTGCTCTTACTGATGAAAAGCGTTGGGATAATGGTATTAAAATAGGACATAAAATGACAGTAATTTTTTCTCTAGTACTTAAAAAGAGTTTGCGTATGATCCATTAATAATCTTTAAACTTCTTCGCTAGTTTAATGAATCTAATTGGTCTGTAAACATTATGAATCTCTCTTTACATTTTTTTTATACCTGTAATTTTATTTATTAAAGAAAATGAGGCATGGCATCTAAGATGACCAGCAATTCTAATATAAAATCTTACCTATTGTGTTATGCGCATATACGAGAGTGATGTTGGAATTCTTGCTGTTCCTCGTAGAATTCCTTAAATATATCTTTCATGAAGTCTTGTCTGTAGTAGATTTTTAYAGTTTTATAATCTATGCTGAGTGCAAACAAGCTTCTTGCTATGTAACTTCTGCTTCACAAATGATAGATGGACACTTATAGACWTAAACACTGGGAATTGTGGAATCACTCCTAAGATAAAATATGTACATATATTTCTGAATACAGCAGAATATGATTTTAATCCTTTGTCAACAATACCTCAACCTTTGTTTCTTGTTACTAACCACTCATAAGGGAAAGACTAGCCAAACTCAAGTACAGTAGAACTGCTGTTTTGTAACTGCATGATTGACAGATGTTCTATACACTTTCTGCTTATTTAACTCCCTTTCATTCCTAAAGTGACATTTTTTGTGTTTCTTCCCTTCTCCCASTAGTAGTCATGTTCTAATGAATTACAAGGTTTAGTTGCAATGTGGTTTATKATAGCAAACTGTTAKTTTTTCAAAATAGAGTCATTCATCTTTGCAAATTTCTTTGGATTCCATTATACCCAGGGAAAATGGAAGACTGTTTTTTTGGTAAAATATTCATAGACTTGAGGCTTAGCTGAGAAGACATCATTTTATTTCTAGGACTTATCAGCAAAGTGCTTATGAGTCCTATTGATCTGTTGTCTGCTTCTTTGTAGTCTTAATGTAAAGATTTGACACCATGTTCCARATTTTCTGCATTTTCTGATAGATTCCTTCCATTGCAATAAGCATTGTGTTCTTGCAGCAGATCCTTATCTCTAGCTTTGTTAAAATTGAATTCAAGGCCATTAGCATCTACTTACTATATTCTTTCCTTCATTAGTGTTTCAGTACTTTTGTTGCACTTTCTGTCACGTTGTAAAAARGAAAACAGTGATCTGGTTTTTACCATTTTCTTCTCTCTTTGACATTATTCTAGAAAAAAAAAACAGCACTGGACTTGAATTACTCTTAGGCATGGTAAACTGCTCTAGTTTCATATAACCACCTCAAAAAGGAAAATACTATATCCAGCTAATAAGGTGACATTATCTATTTCAGATGTGCATTTAATTTGTACAAATTTCCTAAGTGACATGAGTTCCACATTTTTAAGCCAGTTGTGGACTTTTCTTACAGATTTCGTCCCCAGTTTGTTCAGGCAAGGCTGTATTCTATGTGTAAGTACTTTACTTGGTCATCTGCATTACATTAATAGCACTATAGAGTGAAAGCAGATGTATTTTTTTTTTTATTCCTAACAGAATGACTGGTAATTCTCATACTTGTAGATGCTGTGATAATCAAAAGTAGATTTCTATGATTATTTCTGAGGCATCGGTTCCAAAATGTGAAATATGAGGAAAGATCTTGATAGCATTCACCAAATGAAAGCTAATCAAATGGTGAACAATATGAAACAGCTTAATTCTTAATTAGTTAAAGATTTKCTTGCTTCATCATTTGTTATTGATGCAATAATGCTTGTGCTTGGGAGGGCACAGATACTGCAAAGTTCCTTAAGATGACAGAAAGAAGAGTCGTCACCTCTTGACACATATTTGTTATAGTTTCCCTTTTGGTCTCGGAAGTGTTAAAGGTCAGGACTCTGGCATTCAGACTGAATCCCAAGAATTCATACTTGAAATTTTGGCTTAAATACATTTTCCACATTCACCACAATTTTGAAACCTTTGCAAGGTTTATGTGAATAAGATGAGTTGTTCTTTCTGCACAGAGAAATTATAATATCCAAAACCATAGAATTTTATGGCCAAGAAGCCATAAAACTGACTGCACTTACATATCTGCTTATTTCCATTTTGTACAGTTTTTAAGCTACTATTTTCTCCTTCCATTACAAAAGGCTGAAAAGATATATCAAAAATGGGTACAATAAGAGTGAAGACAGAAAATTTGTATCTTGTTATCAACAGTGTTTAGTTGCAAACTAGTTCAAATTTATTTTGCCAGAAAAACAAGATGATTGGCTTGGGACAGTAAAAAAGTCATTCATTTGTTGCTGAAGGCAAAATGAATCTGAAAGCTCATCATGTCCTTGATTAGCTATAAAATATTTGATCACTTGATGTGGAGCCAGATATGTGCATTCCTTGCCCAGTCACAGGTGGTAAACACACAAAGGCAGCTGTGGATTTAATTTTCTAGTGACAAGTGGTCCTAGATATTGCTGTAGTATAACATGCATAGAATAACAATGTCAGACGGAAACTTTGGGAAAAGTTGGCTAAATTTATAAACCTGGAGTTAACCAGATTTAACTGGTTTTGTTTAAATAATTAAAATTCTTCCATCTTAATACTGCCAGGACTCTGGGATGGATTCTTTGGTACCATCACACAGAAAGATCTCATGTGCTCAAAAATTTTTTCTGTCTCAGATGAGACTTGTTCTGTCTTTTGTTCTGTCTCAGATGAGACTGAGTTTTTAATCTTATTGCCATTGTTTCAAACACCTTAGTTAATGATTTCCATACCATTGCTATTGCTGAAGGCCCAAGAATTTGCCACAGTGGATAAAATGGATTTTCGGTAGTGTTTGCTACTGACAGCACTTTGAAATAACGGCTCTGTATTGGTGGCATTGACAATCTGGTCAGATCATTAGTTCTGCCAGTTTTCCACATGCTATAGAAGGTAGCTTTCAKTCCCAAGGTAGGGACTTAGCAAATCCTGTTTCCTTTCTTCATCTTTTGTGAGATCTCAAGACAGACTTGATGCTGGAAAAGGCATTGTGCCTTCAGCCAGACTCAACACACTGAGTTTATTTCTTCCTTGTTGTACTGCATTATACTAGTGGTGGTGGTGGTGGTGGAAGCCAAAAGAATATCTCTATCCCCTATTTTTCCTAGGATAAAATAGCGTAGTAACTTGGCTGAAGAGAAAGAACATAAATAAAAAGAACATTTTATACCTGCAAACTTTCTGCTGAAGGATTTAATGTTGTTTTTGTAAGCTGTCAATAGAAGAGGTGTTCAGGATGTGATAAAGTCAGAGGACTGTGCATGTGGCTGAGCACTCGAACAGGCTGCCCAAAGAGGTTGTGGTGTCTCCCTCACTGCAGATATCCACTGCAGATATATTGGAAGGTGTATAAACTACAGCAACATTTCTTTTCTGAGATTATTTTCACAAAATAAAACATGCCATGCAGTTCCAGAGATCTGAAGTTCTTATGGACATTTAGGCCTTTACAGGCTTTGCTCTTGAACCAAGTGCAACTGCAAAATATTTGAAATATATTAAGGACTTAAAACTTCTGTATTCAAGTAATGCTGATTTTTCAATTGGTTGCCACATGACAAGAATGTTTTGTCATTTTACACTTGTGGACATATCCTTACTGCTAKTTCAGCTCAATATAAATAATGTTGATAAATAGAAGCTACATCTGTCAGCAGTTGTTTAACATGAATGATGTTGAGAGCCCCTCCACTCACCTGAAGTCTTTTTCCAAGGTGCTGCCTTAGATTCTCAAGGCARTATCGTGTGCAATAACTTTTGTCCTTGAGGAAGAAAGTCATCTGGCTGCTATCRCAGAACCCCACTGAGACTGAGGTGACTGTTCTCTCTCAT
The DNA here is from genome assembly GCF_030028575.1 of Malurus melanocephalus. NCBI lineage: Eukaryota > Metazoa > Chordata > Aves > Passeriformes > Maluridae > Malurus > Malurus melanocephalus. Next base: position 3,681,894 of record NW_026623233.1, on the reverse strand, counting down.
CTGTGTTAGTTACCTGAAACACCCCAAACTGTCAGTTCCTATTGTCGAGACATAATTCCCCCGTTTCTTTTCCGAACAGGTTTTATGGTTGGGGTGCAGCCAAGGAAAATATCTGGGTGCTGAGGGTGGAAACAGGAAGTCTGGGCCCTCCATTGTGAGATCCCACAGCATCCAGTGAGGAAGCAGAGCTGGGAGTAGGATGGTGAACATGACCAGCCAGAGCTGTGCATCCATCCAGCAAGGATATGGTGACAAGGAGGGCTGGCTTCATCTCTTTAAATCAAGTTCTTCTCTGAATTTTGCAAATTAATCTTAAACTCTTGGTAATATCTTTAGATGCTTCAGATACACTTGCTAGATGAGCAAATGATAAAGCAAATCATTAAGGGGAGAATTACAAGTATGTGCTTTATGAGAAAGTTTTGGGTTTGGATGTTTATCTTTTCTTGCAAAGATAACGCCTGAGGTATTCTGTGATTCCTTCCAGAGCTTAWGCCTCCTCATATTACATGAATTAAAATATTTTATATACATGGTGGAAATTATGTTTTCTGCTTAAGAGATTGCTATTTCCATGATAAACAYCTGATTGATACCTTATTTGTCAAGAGGTGGCATTTCTAGGCAATAGTGGTTGGTTTGAGGCTTTGTTGACATCCTGATGTTGCTGAAGAGCTAATCCAGTTGTAATTTGTGAACGTGTAATACATGAGCCCTAGTTAAAGCAAAGTTGGTGCGCTCCAAGGGTGGAGGTTCACTGTGCAGGAACCCCCCAAATTCTCATGCCCTCGTGACCTCCAGCCACTCATGCACCACGGCTCTTCTTGGGAACTTTTCACAGGTTTAGCATCTGTACTCTTCAGGTTGGTAGATCTTTTTTCTCATGACCCAGCGACCTTTGGGTCTTCATGCGTTGTGAGTATCCATGGGAACTTGATAGGCTGTTATCCTCACACAACGCTTGGCTAGAAGGTTTTTCTGAGTACTCTTGGGCAGTACAATGTGTTCAGCACTGAAGATTGACTTACCTTTCAAAATAGAATTATGTGGCAGTGATAGAATTAATTTGATCATGTGTAATAAATTGATGACATAAGATGAATTTAAGGCAATGGATATCCTAGAAGTATGATGTTCTCTGAAGCAACATTAAATATCCCTGCTTATCTCCCAAGAAAAGATAAAAATTAGCTTTCACTTTGGAAGAAAGAAGACTCATCAGCATATTATCAAAAGATGAAAAGAAGAAAACAATTTGCTTCCTTTCCAGTTTTTCACCCATATTAGTGAATATTATGACATAGGGAATGAGCCATACTACACTTTCAATTAACTTTTGTGSAGAGATATAACTGTCTTGGGGATATTTAAGAGTTTTAAAGAAATAACAAAACATTTTTTACAAAAATTCTGAGAGAAATACCATTTCTCCTGTCTATAATGAAGCCATTTTAAGAGCTGCTTTTCACTACATGTTTATGCTATCTGCAAATTGTTGTAGATTTTGTTAATCATCTCCATTTCATTGCTTATTTTCACTCCTTCAGCATGAATTATAGACCATAATATCCATACAATGAAACTATGGTAAGGCAAAAATTACTTGTTTGGGGTTATTGACCATGATATGTAGATGTAGCTTTACTCTTACTTCCCTTCCACCTGTAGAAAAGGCTTTGAATATTAACAGTGCTGTTCCTTTACCTTGGTTGTTATGGAACATATAAATTTAAGCTGCCCTTKATGTCCCACGTGCTGTTGCACCCAATCTAATGCTATTACCAGCCGACTTGTTTTCACACATTCTCCTGCCTCAGCAGACAATGCTAGATTTATGTTTACAAGACAAAAGTTCTGCATGTTTGTTTAGGCATGAGAATTAAAGGTAGGATTGTATTCTTCACTGCTRCATCCTGCAATATTGCTACATCAGTTGCAAATGGCTGATCAGTGTTGAGAGTCAAACAAAACTAGTAAAATCTATAGCTACTGCTTACTAAATTAGTAGACTTTTTCACTGACAATTTCATAAATTATAAAATTAGAGTAAAGGTTAGTTCCTCTTGAAGTTGTTCAAAGTTCCCTTTCACTGCTTCTCACAGAAGATTTTGTGTGAGAAAGAGATCAAGAGGCTGTTTTTAAGTTAGACAATTCAATTAAGTTTCCAGTTCTCAAATGAGGTCCAGTCCCTTCAGAAATATAAAGGAGATTGAAAACATAGATGCTTGAAAATATTTTTCCAAAATATGCTGTCCTGATCATATACTCAGTTTCTCTGAGGAGCAAAAATTATTCAGGTATTATTCTCTGAGGAATCTGGTATGTCATGTGCAGTGAAAGTTTTCTAGCCCTTTTCATTTTAAGCAGGAAGATTGGTGTGAGCATGAAGACAAATGGAATGAAAGCTACAGTAGAGATCCAAAGCCTAGAGCCAGAGGGCATAAATCCACCAGCTCCAGTGCATTTTCGATGAATGACACCAATTCAGATTTTCTATTTTTATTTTTAGGCTCCACAGGGTGAAAGTGGTTGAAAAATTTCAGGTCCTGCATATTTTTTGTGGTTAACATTTAATTTTCTTCTAGGTTTTTCTTTAATATTGAACTTATTTTCCTCATTTAAGTAGGATTTTTTTTTCAATGTTGAGGAGAGTAAAGTTGCCTAAGAAGCTTTAAAACTTGGTTGTAATAAACATTTTATGTCTCTGTCAGCCATCCTAATATAATACTTGTTACTCTCAGATCGATCCAAATCAACTTTTTGTTATTGAAATAGTTTTTCTTGTTTGTCATTTAAATACTTTAAAAAAATAAGTGTTGTTGCTCTCACTTACTACTGAGGAATAATTCATCAAAAGGAGAAAAATATTCAGCAAAGAATAGTTAATCTCCTTTAATCTATAATCATACTCTCACTCTTGGTATGTTGAAAAGTGTTTAAATCAATAAAATACAAGTTGCTTAAGAAACTGTTTCAATTRTGTGTTAACAGTCAATGGCTGCCAAGTGGGAAAACTGTGAAAGTGATCAGGTGCTGTCTCAGGCCTAATAAAGCTTCAAAGGCTAACCACATTATTGAAGTGATGAGGTGTTTAGACTWTAAAGCCTCACTCACAGCCTTCGCCATCATTCTCTGTATTAAACTTCTAATGGACCTTTCTGTAAAAAAAGGACTGAAGAAGGCGGGTCTAAAAAAAGATTGAGAGAGAGAAGTAGGTACAGGAGAGATCAAAATATAAGTGGTTTGATCAGAATTATATAGATTACAAATTTACTTTTATATGAAATATGATGATTTATACCAAAGAAAAGAAGAAGAAAATTATAGGAACATTTGAAAAKAAAGCATTGTTTTGTAAGTTCTAAGGATGCAGCACATCAATCAGTTCATTAATGGCTGCTATTCTGGCAGCTCTTAACATAAAACAAGCTCATCAGAAGCTTTGCCAGATAACCCCTGGCTCTTCTCATAGATTTTTTAAAAACATATATAAATTATACTTCATATGCAACTCTGACAGTCAAACATAAACAGTAAAATCTATACCTACTGCTTGCTAAGTTGGTCGACTTTTTCACTGACAATGTGGTAAATTATAAAATTGCAGTAAACATTACTTCCATGTTGAAGTTGTTCAAAGTTCCCTTTAACTACTCACAGAAGATTTTGCATGAAAGGAAACKTCAAGATTTTAGAGAAATCAAGGGGCTGTTTCTAAGTTAGACAATTAAGAAATATTAGGTTTCCAGTTCTCAATTTTTTTTTCTCAGTTATCATTCCACACATAGTTGGGTTTAAGRGCAATTTACTGAGTAATCACTACTGTGTTAAAAGAGTGGGGATCACATACCTGAGATAATTTTAGAACACAGCTGCTTTATTATTAATCATAACAAAGGAAGCAAATTATTCAGGGTAGGCTAAAAACCCATCAGATTCAATTTAGCTTCACTCACTTTGAACCTTTTTAACTGTTGAAAAAGCAGAGTAAAATAGCCAATACTGGTCTGTGTGAYCAGTTCACATCTGAGGTGCAATTCTGCTTGCCATTTGGTGGGAGTCAATAAAGYTCTTTGCTGTCAGTATGGTTAAGAGACAGAGAGCCTGGAATAAAAATAAAAGGAGTCACTAAGACTATTCGAAAATTCATATGAGTGTTATGATTGAGTACCTGGACTAAAAGGCTCTTCTGAGAAGTGGTTCTGGCTCAGAGAGCATGGTGGTGGGTGAACAAGGGCCTGACCCTGAGAAGGGGTTCTGGCAAAGAGGGACATGGTGTGGGCCAGCATCTGCTTGCAGGTTCTGGGCTCAGAAAAAAAAAAAAAAAAAAAAAAAAAAAAAAAAAAAAAAAAAAAAAAAAAAAAAAGATGCATAAAGATGTAGAATATGCTATAGGCATGCTGATGCAAGAAAATCTGTCTCTTCAAAGTGCTTAGCCCACATTTTCTTTGACAACTTTGACCCACTTGGCTGCTTTCTCATGTGACCTCAGTAATCTTGCTGAAAAMCTGGTTTTATTGTAACATCTGACCATATCCTCCACTTCAGTTCTTCACAATGATTGTCTCTTATATTATCTTAGAATCAGGTTAGCCACTCACATTTCTTGACTGATCTGATAGCAGGAATAATCTCGCTCACACTCAAGAGAATCAGGTGTTAATTTCTATAGTATAAAATACAGGTCAAGAGCCATAAGAAGGAATTGGTCTATTTGGCCCTTCACTCATTTTCCACACTTTCCCATCAAGAGCTCATGCTCTGAACCAACTCCTATATTGTACAAAGAGTAACTGTGTCCTCCCTATTCTGAAGATGGGTCTGGATGCTTGAACCTGGACTTACAGTGGAGCCAGGAACCTTAAAGACTTCAAACACACAGTACTGTGTAACTCTCCAACTTCTAAACACCCTCCCTCCCACCCCCCGCAAATGATCTTCAAACACTATAAATAAAACTGGGTATRCTTAAGACACAACACATGGATATCTTACAGAAAGATGTCTCACTCCACTGGTTTCTTGATTGTCACTCTTCTGAACTTTGCTTCTTCTGAACCCTTTTGGCAGCACCAAACCACTGAACACCTCCCAGGAGTTCTGCACTGAGTACATTTTCTCTTTAATCCTGCCCTGAGCTGCACATATGGTAGCAGCACCCCACAGATCTCATACCAATCCTTTGCACAGATGGACATTTTCAGGCTTTGAATACTGTCATTCAGTATTTTGTACATAATTTGAGAAGAAAAAAAAAATTTTGCATGGAAAGATTAAATGTTGTTCTTCTCATCTCTGTTTGAAAACGGAGATATGAAAAATGGTATTATAATACATAAATACCTGAACTATGTCTAGTAATGATAAAAAATRGTACAAAATCCACTGGCCTAATTTCAGTTTCTGGTATGTATAATCAATACATATGAATATTTATGACTATGTCTATAGACAGGGTATGTCAGATATTTAATATAAACTTTACATTTAATAAAATCTGCTATGTATTATATACGTACGCTATAATTGTTTTCCACACCCATGCACAYACTATGTAATGCTTTAACAAGGTCAATAATGCTTTAAATATTCAAAGTCAAATTGGAATATAAAGAATAATTTGGAAAACTGATAATCATCAGCTCTTTTGTATATTTAAGTTTGACTTTCTAATAAGTGTTCTTCATTTCCTCTAGGATGACTACATATGGAACAAAATTGTATAGCTGCTGTTACGTAATAGTCCTTCTGCAAAATTCATCCTAGAGCTTAGGTAATTTCTTTCATAATTAGCAGAAATTTATATAAAATACCTGCATTGTTCAAATTTCCAATTTTATCTCAATTTTCAGCAGTAAAGTAACAAATGCTACCTTAGAGCAACAAATTTCAAGCTCTTACTAAATGAGATTTCTAAATGAAAGAATGAAAGCCACATTTTAAAAATTTTTACAAGTCTCAAATATGAAACTGATAACTTAAATTTTAAGTTAAAATAAGTCACTATGGAGACATAATCTCAAAAAGTGAACTTTGCTTCAAAAGGAAGTAGACAAGAGAAGATTGAGGAAGATTGCAGACTACCACTGTTGAAAAGAATGCAACAAATGTTATTTTTTGCATGTTAGTTAGCAACACTCTAATAATTTCTAAAATTTATTTCAAATARTCACCTCTGTTTTTCTTTCCAGGAAGAATGAACGCTTGATCCACATCATGCTGATATTAGCTGAATTATTTCTCACTTGAGTTCTGGTTTAACTTGTAGAAATAGCATGGTTTGTAATGAATCCAAACAAGAACTTTTGAAAGATCCAGCTTGCTAACTGCGCTAAACAGCTTTCAATCAATTCCTGACTAGTTCTTATAAATGTTATTTATGTTAAGTGTCATAGATGTACAGCATACATATGAAGGAAAATATTTAATCCATCCTTAATAAACTCTTCTGAGCTGTGTTCTGGCTCTCTGAGAAACTTGTCAAGTTACAGTTTTCCTCAGCCCAGCAGAGGAGTAAAGCCCAACAAAAGATGTTTAACACTGGTAGATCACTCAGAYAGGTTTAAAATGTTACAGTGCCAATCATTAATCAGCCAGTTCAAGCATGACATATTATTCTCTTCAATGTTAAATGTTGCTAGGAAGTTAACCAAGACTTATTAAATTATTTATTTTCACTTAGTCAGTTTAGGTCTTGCAGGTGTTGTTTCAAAATCCCTTGGGTGTGAGAGGAATTTAAACCTAATTGTGGCTTCTTTTGTTTGTTTATAGAGCTCACACTTTTCACTTCTGTGTCTTTACATTACCTGTGTAAGAAATCACTCTTCTGTGAAATTAAAATTGTAAAAATAACCAAGTTTAAAACAAATAGCAAAATTATTGCTTGCAGTATGTTACAACTTAAATGCCTAGTGAAAACTATACTCTCTCATGTGTGTTTTTGTGGAAATAAATTACTTTCCAAAATTATTTGGAAATAAATTATTTTCAAAAGCCAAATTTTGTGTCATCCACACAACCTGTAAGCTTTRCATGGGCAACATACCTATAGTAAGTGTCAGGATATTTTTATTTGGAATTTTTCTCTCAAATATATATGTAAGGATGGACATGAAAATAAGCTTACAAGTGTGGAGCTAGATTACGCCATGTAAGAGATGAAGATGCTGGTAAATTTTTTGACAAATAATATACAATTCCTACTTTTCATTAGCTGTCTCTTTGTTAATCATTCTTTATTAATACAACTGTCTGAAAGGAGATTGTAGCCTGGTGGGGATTGRTCTCTTCTCCCAGGCAACCAGGGACAGGAAAAGAGGACTGAGTCTTAAGATGCACCAGGGGAGGTTTTGGTTGGACATCAGAAGAAATTCTTCACAGAAAAGGTGATTGGGCATTGGAATGGGCTGCCCATGGAGGTGGTRGAGTTACCATCCCTGTGGGTGTTTAAGGAAAGAATGGATGTGGCACTCAGTGCCATGGTCTCGTTGGCAAGGTGGTGTTTGGTCAGAGGTTGGACTCGATGATCTCAAATGTTTTATCCAACCTAATGGATTCTGCAATTATGTGATTCTGTGATTTTGTGATTCTGTCTTATAATTTCCAGAGTAGGTTGCATGACCCACAGTGTTAAGCTCCACCTGACTCTGCAAACAGGACACACTGTAAACAACAGAAGTGAGAGAAACTTTTTTACTTTTGGAAGACTTCTGTTATTTTACCCCCTGGGGTTGAAAATTAAGACTATGTCAAAATTTTAGAGTTTTGAACTTCACAGACTTTTTTTTTTTTAGCAGCTTTTCACATTTCCTTGCTTGTGTAAGAGACTTTTTTCTCTTAAGGAAAACAGTAGAGATACCTTAGTTTCAGCAAGACTTTTTATAAGGGCTTGACAAGATTCAGTCTGTCACCAACCTACTGAAAAGAACACGGGTTTTGAATAAAGGCATTCTCATGTGTCCTTTTTTATCTTCAGCCAGGAAAGTTTTAACTCACATGACAATATTAATTTTTTCACCRATATAGCCTCACAAGTGTGCTAGGCAAACTAATAAACTAAACAGGCTGAAACCTAGTCTCTGGAAGCAAGGCCAGCTGGCGGGCARTGGTCTGTAGCCATACAATTAAACATTGTTAGCCTCCAAAACAGAGTGGTGGCAGGCAAAATAATTATTTGGAACAATCMCTTGCATGTGCTTATTCCTGAACCTGGCACAGAAGTTCTTTGAGAGTGTAATATTTGTTTAATTTAAAAGTCTGCCAGTTCTCTTCTATCAATAGATGGTCAAGTCAGCGGATTCCAGTCTGAGCTCTTGCTTTAATTACTTTGCTAGCACAGACAGAACTGCAAAGACAGAACATAATATTTCTTTTAAAGCTGACTTACAAAATAATGAGTTCTACAAAGCRATCATTTGAGTCAGTAAAAAGCAGAGGTTGATGATGGAATTGGGAGGAGGCAAACTGCTGTGTTGGTTTTGGCTGGGGCAGGGGGAGGAGTTGTGTATATGTGTGTTTCAACACTTATCTCTTTAAATAACAAACTTTACATTTTTCCTCTGAAACAGTGGGCTGTCAGTATGCATCAGATATTTTTAGCCAAGAGCTAAGAAAACTTGCAAATGATACCCATGATTACTTTTAAATAATTCATATTTGGATACCATTTTGCAGTGCCTTCATTCTCCAATAATCTTCCGCTCCATTTTGGTAAACTATCTATTTGAAAAACGTTATGAAAATCAGCACTACATAACAAAATTAACCTAACAAATTAATTTGTATTCCACGTAAAAGCCTTATAATTATTTTTCCCCCAAAGAGAGCTGGGTGGATTGTAACTTAATTAAATCAACTTCATAATTACTTGAAACATATGAAAATTGTTCCCAAAATATGAATTTCAGAGAAAATGTCACGCCTTAAAGAAGTGTGTTATCAGACTACATATTATGTGGGTTGGTTTTTCTTTTGTTTTTTAATATTTAGAATATCAGAGTTTTCTGAAAACTGATATCCTGACTGAAATGTTAAAAAGAAAGCCTATTGCTGGCTTTTATAAGGACCCATTTTTGTCTAAGAGGTCACTTTAAATTTCTCAAGTGCTGCTAATGAAGCAGAACTGCTAATGTTTAAAGGCATTCAAATCTTAATTAATACTTGTTTCATTTAGAAGAAAGTATTTATAATTCTCTGATTGATTTCTTTTTGAAATCWTATACCCAGTACTTGGCAAGAGCCTGTATGATCGCCTGGGTCTAAATTCCTGCAAGTTTTAAAGCCTATTTCTGTAACTGTGTACAAGAGCCTAAAGTGATGGTCATTTGTATGGCCTGTGAATGATAAGAATTGTAAATCATGATATTTGATAATGTGTTGTACAGCAATCTTTAGTGAATTTTTGTGTGTTTGTACTTTACTCTGTGTTTTGTTTTCCCTGCCACCATGTTACCATTTGCCTCGGGATTTCAGACCTCCTGTCTTACAGCTCTGCTATAAATATTTGACCTCTCATTTGTCTGTTTTCTCCTGCTGAGCCTTTTCCTCTTCTCATAAAAGTCAGCTGGGGAGACAACAGGCCATTGAGCTGTGTCCTGTTACGGGCAGCTCCCCGAGCTGGGCTGTGCAGCGCTGCCCCTCTGCAGGTCACATCCCAGGGAGGCAGGCTCCAGACAGAGGGACACTTCCTCAGCATCACTAAAAAGGACAAGGGTCTTGATGCAGCCAGCTTGTGTCGGGGAAGGACTAGTGAAATGAGGCAGAAGCTGTAGCACATTGCCTGCCTGCCCTTAAAGGCTCAGTATGAAATCTGTTCGTGACACTAGCTTTCAAAATTTGTTCTCCCCAGATGAAAAAAAGTCCAATTCTTCCAGCCTTTTAGGTATATTWAAAACCTTTCATTTCTCTCACATTCAGCTCTGTTGCATTGCARGATGTTTTGACCTTTAAAAATAAGATTATGAAAACAATAGGTCAATAGCCTAGAGGACTTCTGCAATCCATATGTGCATTTATTCTGCTTTGGTTACTGGAACAGTTGGAAAAAGAATAAAAGTGAAGGTTCAGATAGTTTCCTACCAGCTTGAGACATCACATCAATTTCAGGAAGACCATAAACTGCAGTAAATGACWCAAAGAAAAATACAGTGCTGTACAGCCTTTGGCAGGGGTATTTTCATTATTACAGCATATAGGTTAGATCACAGATCTGGTAGCTCTAACATAATAAAACAATTTCAATGTATTACACATAGGGAAAAAGCACCTGGAAAGAAAAAGAAGAAAATCCCCTCCAGGAGKTTTTTTTTTTTTTTTTTTTTTTTCCTAGATAACATTTAAGAGTATAACTGACTCTAAACTAGCCTTTAAGTGGCCAGGATTGATTCCCTCTACAGTGGCTCTCTCTGACATGTGACAGGTGCTAGCAAGAGCTCTGCTCTTACAAAGCCATAGAGAACATCCTGCCAAAGATGGTCCTAGCTAAACTGTTTGGATGATCAAGGTATTACAGGTCTGTTACAGAGCCAACTTCTGGCTCATTTTTCTATGTAACATTCACACTTTCTTCTTCCAGACTGTCTTTAATTACYGAAACCAGAGAAAGCTTCTTATTTTCCCATTACAGTGACTTCTCAACAATGTTCCTACTGTGCTTTCTCAGTAAATTAATGAGGATCTATATTTTCTTTTGTTTTTCTGACTTCTTCTCTTCAGGAAGACTTGCTTTCTCCACTCAACACACAGGCTTGGAGAACACAACAAAATGATTGTCCTCACTGTGTCATTGGATGCCTGTCCTGTTATCATGAATTCTTATTTCTTTCCTGGGCCAGCCTGTGGTTATTTCTGGAAGCAGCCATTTGGGCTTTCTGCTCTTAGTTTTTACCAGTTATTCTTTAGCAACGCCATGCAGAGCCACTTCTGACACACCCTGGAGATGAGAACATCACCAGCTAAACCATTCAGCTGAGTGAACGAATTCACCTCTCTTCACATACCTGGGGAGAGCAAGAAAAGTGTTGATGTGTCAGACATGCTGCATTTTATTGTAACTCCATCAAGGTGAGCTGCCAGGCATTCTAAAACAGGCACATTATTGTTTTCATAATCTCCAAGGACCTTAAAAGAATACTTATACACAGCCTTTTGTGGAATATTTAGTTGATGATTGGCTGCAAGCAGGCAGACACTTTCTTCCCCAAATAAAAGAGACACATTAAAAACTGTTAATAGAAATTTGTCTCTATTACAGCATTTGGCAGAAACCTTACAGCTCATCCCCAGATCACCATGCAAGTAAGGCTTCAGAAAAATTGATTAAATAAAGAGTTGTTATGTTATGATCATTTAACAAAAAAGATTGTTCAGTGTTTCAGCTAAATGCAAAGTTGCTTTCCAATTGATTTGTATGTAGCCAGGGGAAATAATTAAGATTAGAACTATGGAAGATTAGAAATCCATGGCAAATACTAAAACTAAATGAAATGCATTTTAATATGTGGCTCTCAGTGCTTTATGACTGGAGCGACAGAAATTTGCATTGTAAAGAAGGCTATAAGCAAATCATATGCTTCTATATTTATCTTTATTAGTATTACAAGTTTCACTTGATTCTTGAATCAGAAATCTGCAATAAAAATCATGGGGCTTAACTAATCCACTTCCCTGACTGTGATCTGTCAAAAAAACAGATAACAARCAAAATCAATTTTGTCGGTTGCATTTTGTTGCAACATATTTGATAAGTTCCAACAAAAATAAACACAAAATGTGTTTTCTAGTGTTTTGAACTCACTTAGAAGCCATCAGCCTCAGGCGACAGACAAAAGTTGCTGAGTAGGCTTTGAAAGCAGATAATCATCATCCATCTCAACTTCACTCTGCTATTAGATTATAGTGAGCATGAAAAAGAAAAAACATGAAGAAAAGGAATGAGACCTGAATTTTCACTGTTTTCATAACAGAAAAACTGGGTGTCRGTAATCTGGAGGTACTTTTGGAGTTGCATGGGATCGTAATTCCTCACTCAGTACAGGATTTTTAAATGGTTAGTTCTGACTTCATGGCTGCTTGCATCTCATTTAGTCAGAAGGGATTATTAAATGGATATACATCTATACATAATTTTTTTAATTTTTTTTTTTTTTCTATCTGGAAACCTTACTCCAGGAGTCAACTGGAACCAGGGATCAGGAAAGTTAGAACAATTCGTTTTTTCAGTTCTGCAGAAAAAAACCATTTCACAGTCATTCTTCAAACTTCACAGAAAAGTGAGAAGAAAATTCCGTATGTGGGAGGATACTTTTGCTGAAAGCACTGCTCACTACCAAAATGTCAAATGTCAATGTCTTTTAAGACTTGGTCACTGTTCCACCATGGAAGAGCAAAGCAATCAAAATCTTCACAGAACATCTCGGCAGAATGAAATATATTAATGGGGGACCGAATTTATGAACATGTAGATTACTGCTTGGAGGTAATCACAAATTACAAGTATTTTTAGTCACAATTCCAGCAGTTTCCATGAAAGTTTTAACCTTTACCCCAAAGAGAGCTCTTCCTGGGCATCCTAAAAGGGTCTAACTAAAAATAAAAATGAAAATCAAAAGCTTMTAAAAGCTCAGAGAAGCCTTCAGAAAAACTCCTTACGAGTTCCCTCTGCCGTGGTGTTAGGACAAATGTGGAGTTTAAGCACCCAGATCTGCTCCACAGGGATGAACACTGCACACAGTGCAATCCTTGACTGCACTCCCTGCCCAAAGTGGCCTTGTTGGCAGCACCGGAGGGGCAGAGCTGTGACTGAGCATCAGACCTCCTTGTGAGTTGGAACAACCTGGTGGTGCTGTTAGAGAAGCCGAAGGCTTGTTATTTACATGGCACAACAATTATCTTAAAGACTCAAAGATCACCAAGAGAACATTTGAGTTCGTAACCCAGGCTCCCTCAGCATGTGTTACAGCTGGGAGAAGTGACTGCAATTTTTTCCCAGCACATTTTTCCCAGATCTGTTACATAAGTCTGATACTTCCCTTGCCAAGTGTGTGAAGTAACATTTTGCTTTAAACTATCAGAGCTGCAGAAAATTAACTGGAACACAGCTAAGAACTGCAACAAACTGATTTTTCACTCTAGCTTTTGAGGTGCCAACCACAGCAGATGGAAAAAGGGGTAGCTAATGAGTTTCATGTCTAAAACACAGCTTGCTCAGCCCAGTTGGTTGGTGGCCAAGCTACTAAAATTGCTTCTTGTCAGTAGAAGCCGAAAAACATAAAGTGATCCAGAACACAAAGTTTACACAGTGGGTCGCTTACTGTGCTAAGTTACTGTCCCAGGTTGGTGGCCTCAGTTCCAGGATGGAGCACCTGTTAACATTGTCTCTGTTAACATTGTCTCTCAACATAAAACATGCACAGACTTCCCGCAGAATAAGCAGCCTACTCAGGCTGCAGGCTTACAGCACCGTGTGTGCTTCATTAATTATTATTATTCATGATTTAATTGTTACTATTTTACAGTGCCCAAGAGGAATGTTGGAGTTTTGTTGTCTGTTAAAGATACAATTAGAAGAGCTAGGCTCAAAGGAGCAGCAGAGGCAGATGGCATATTGGCAGTTAAATTTATAAAATTCTTCTCTCAAGTCTTGCCAGCAAGAGAAATAGCTTTTCTGCTTTTTCTATTTTCTCCTTCTTTTTTTTTTTTTTTTTTTTTTTTTTTTTTTAAGGCAAACAGTTTATTTCAAGATGAGTTTGTTGTAGTTGAGCGGGTAGATAGTGACATGATTTGGTTTCTCAAGAGTTTTGACATTCAGAATAAAAAAGAAGAAACTAAAATGATTTTGATTGAGTCACAAATCATTTATTCATACATTCTTGCCACAGAGAAAGCTCTGCYAGTTTCTAAGCCAAACAATATGTGCCATGTGTCCAGCTTCTCTCTTGTGTCTGTCACGTTTCTAGTTAACCTTGTTAACTGGGTTAGTGGGAAAACACTGGTGTAGTGTAACAGAGGCAGTGACCTGCCAGATGACCTATGCAGATCAGATGAAGAATATCAATTTCAGAGTTGATTGGGGGTGTGAATAGGAGCACTAGTGCTAATAAAAAACGAGGGCTTTTTACAATCACACCCTCACAGCAAAGCAGTAGCCTTCTGAGGAACCGGGAGCTGAACTGAACTGCAGAGGAGAGTGCAAGTGCTCACATACCAGAAAGGAAAAAAAGTTTGCTGAAAGGGCAAATAGTGAGGCTGTCAGAAAGATAGGATTACTTGTTTAAATGGCATTCTGGGTTAGGAAGCAGCTGGTCTTAAATAAGCAAATAATGCTTAGAAATGAATATTGTGCTCTGTAAATACRGTGATATACARGAGTTAAAGGATTTAAGGACCAAAAAGATATTGTGGAGTTTTCCAGTTTTCTGCTGGTAAAACTTGAAACTGGTGTACATTTAGGTAATATTACATTACAGTTCACAAGTATTATGTGAATGAAAACTGTACCCAAAAATGTATTTKTTTTTATATAGGATAGTTTGAATACACTTTTGCTCCTGGCAGTGGACCCAATTCTGCCAGTTTATGTTTTAGAAGGTTTTGGAATATCCCTGTTTTCTGGGTGGAGCTTTTGAAGGCTCTGCTAAGCTGCAGACTGAGGTACATTTTTCGAAGGATATGTGATTTAGCTGCACTAGTTTGATGTCCTCTTTTCTCTAGTGTCTCTACAGCATAGTTTATCCTGCACACTTTTACTCCAGCACTGCATGGATGGGTGAAAGCAGAGCCCCTCTCCCTCTCCTCACGCTGTGGAGCAGGGCCAGGCATGCTCGTGAGAATCTGCTCTTACTAACCTCCAATGAGCTCTGTAAACCTGGTGGAAACACATGTGGTTTAGATATCTTGGAAGCAGGAGAAAAAAGGRAAARAAAGAGAAAGATTTATGATTTCTGCCATACTTTTCAGCCACTTTAGGTAGAGCAACTGGAAGTTTTCATTTATTCCAAAATTTAAAAGGGCGTAGATTTTTGAAAGGGCACAACTTTTTGCAGAGAAGTAAACTTGTTTTGTCTTTCCCAACCAACTCTCTGCTCCAGGAAATGGGAAGGATATCTGCTATACCACACAAGAGTGTGGTACCAGTGAAGTGCTTAGTTTCTAAATCCTCACCAAAGAACCCCCGATTTTATCACTGCGCTGCTCTGCTTTCTTTCTTCAAAGGGGTCAAAAGCACAATTAACTGTGCAGAAATATAACTAAACAGTCCAACTTCGCCGTGGGCTTATGTAGAAACCTGATTAGGAACCTGGGTMATTTCAGGGCCGTAGCTCCTATTGTCCCTTTTAAAAATTCATCATCATCATCTGAAATACTTCACTGGCATATATTTTCTCTCTATAATTTCTGTGCAAAAGCCCCCCCTCCCCCGGATGCCTCTCAGTTAATTGTGCCCTTGTTACAGTTTAGCTTGAATAATGCCTTGCTCTGCTGTTTATATTTCTGCCAAGTTGTTCTCAGTCTTCTCTTTGCTGAAAGGCCTTTTCTTTTTTCAATGTCTTAAATATAATAAAAATAATTATTTAGACATTGGATTAATAATGCATGATAGAATTTAAAAAAAATAAAAAAAAAGAAAAAACAACCAAACCAAAACCAACTAGAACCAAAAAAAAAAAAAAAAAGAGAAAAAAACACCCACAAATTCTATTGACATTAGCATGCATGATTTGATTCTGGCTTCTGCCAGGCTTCCATAAGAGCTGCCTCCCTCACTGGATGCTCTCCAGGTTCTTTTAGCATTACATTTTATGGGACCTCATGTGCTGTAAATCTCTGGAGCCTGAGYGCAGTGCTAGCGCTGCTCCTAGCTGTGCACTCTGAAACGTGCTCTCCCCAAGAGCACAGCTCACATTTGACACCCTTCTGTGAAGTCAGGACCCCACAGCTCAGTGCCAAGGCACAAAAATCTGTGTGGGCTGCCCTGATGTGGAATGGGAAAGTATGTAGCCCAGAATCAAAAGTCACATCCAGACACTCTAATTTCATAATATGTCAATTTAATAGCATKATATCAGCTGAGACCACAAATGGTRCACAGAAAGATTTCCYAAATTACYRCASCTTGTAGGAAAACATTTGACAGCTTGATTATAATAAATGATTATAGGCTAGATCAAGCATCRAGATTTAGAACCCTGCCCTAAAYATAAAAAAAAMMMAAAAMAAAAACAACCAAACCCCAAACCACAAACCAACTCCACAACACTTTGGAGTTTTAGAAAAGTTAATTCAAAATTGMGGTCTATTCTGCAGATATTAATCTTCCCAATGAATAGAACCAGAGCATGAATGGAATAACATTTATCCCAGTTAGGTACAAGCTGCTTTCCCTCTGTTGCCAGTAAAGAAAAGAACCCTCTTTAGAATCACCATCCTGTTGGAAAGAAGCCTAAATCAGGTGATGCTGGGGAAGGGTTTAGAAGCTGTGGGAGTGGAAGGAGGGAGGATGAGAAGACATCCAGGCTTGGCCCTGATGCGTGGCTTCCCTACATAGCAAACATTTGCTTCCTCTGCACTGGAGTAGAGTTTGTAGATATCTTCATCCTTRCCAGTGTTATCAGGCACATTTCCAGTGCCCACATCTATGCTGAGAAACAAAAGCACCAGGAAAACACCCCTAGCTCAGAAGCTGAGAGATGCAGACAAGCTTAAGGTGCACTTTGCTGACAGCTGGCCTCCTCTTGCAGTTAATTTTGAATTTCCTTCTGGGATTTCCCTTTGGTCAGATTTTTTTTTTTTTTTTTT